>NC_038244.2:31172208-31472208 GCF_000004515.6 Glycine max
AAAAGGGTGCGGATAACCGTAAGGTGTCTCCGCGTGTCATCGGGCCCGCCGCCTCTGGATGACAAAAGGGTGTGGATAACCGTTAGGTATCTCCGCGTGTCATCGGGCCCGCCACCGCGATTGACGAAGGGTGCAGAATGACCAAATTTTGTCTCTGCGTGTCATCGGGCCCGCCGCCTCTGGATGACAAAAGGGTGCGGATAACTGTAAGGTATCTCCGCGTGTCATCGGGCCTGCCGCCTCTGGATGACACAAGGGTGTGGATAACCGTAAGGTATCTCCGTGTGTCATCGGGCCCGCCGCCTCTGGATGACACAAGGGCGCGGATAACCTAAGGTATCTCCGCGTGTCATCGGGCCCGCCGCCTCTGGATGACACAAGGGTGCGGATAACCGTAAGGTATCTCCGCATGTCATCGGGCCCGCCGCCTCTGGATGACACAAGGGTGCAGAATGACCAAATTTTGTCTCTGCGTGTCATCGGGCCCGCCGCCTCTGGATGACAAAAGGGTGCGGATAACCGTAAGGTATCTCCGCGTGTCATCGGGCCCACCGCCTCTGGATGACACAAGGGCGCGGATAACCGTAAGGTATCTCCGTGTGTCATCGGGCCCGCCGCCTCTGGATGACACAAGGGTGCGGATAACCGTAAGGTATCTCCGCGGGCTACCAGCTCTTGGGTCATGGTAACAGAAAGCAGTGTGGTCGACAAAAGCAAGGCTTTTGCTCCTACGTATCCTCCAATGAGGAACTCAGACCTACGTAGTTCTGGATAACTCGTGAGACTTGAAAAAGTCTCGGTGTTTTCTCCACTAAAATGCAAACATGCTTTAGCAAAGAGACCAATATTCCAACCGATTAGAGCAGCACATGCTTTTTTGAGTGAAAAACAATGCGTCTACCAGGGAAGGAGAGTCCGCTGATGAAACCCCCCCATAACCATAAATGAGATTTTGGATATTAGCATTTCGTTTCTAAATGACCATTTAGAGGAAACACTGGGTTCGACAAAAAATAGAAGAAATCCACTCAAAGTGTATCAATCTCGCACAGGTAAGTGTTTTATCCTAATTCCGAACCATAGATATGTCATGACTTGACTTTGCAAATTATTTCCTATCAAATCAAAAATTACATGCGTGATCATGGATCAATAGGACTTCCCTTGGGAATGGGTTTTCTTGATGTGTTTTTCGGCTTTTGTGTGTTTTTGGCTTTTGATTTTTTGTTGGCTTTTTCCTTTTCTGTTTTGGTTTTGCGCGAGGCGAACAAGTCGCTAGCGCACTGATTCTGGTTGGCAATTAAAGGGAGAAGACCATTTTAGGTCATGGTTTCCTTTCCTTCTTTTTGTTCATTTGGTGACAATTTTGTATTGTTCAGATACTGTCCGGTCTAAAGACCTCTCTGCACATTTCTTCTGGTTCCTTTGACCAGGAGCTTTCTTCTTTTCTTTCTTTACTTTCTCCCATTCTTTCTCCCATTCTTTGATTGGGAATTTTCTTTCTTTTCTTTTTTGCTTTCTCCCACTCTTTGGTTAGGAATTTCCTTTCCTCTCTTTTTTTCCTTTGATTGGAAATTTTCATTCTTTCCTTTTTTTTTTGCTTCCGAGGGTAAGGATTGACATTCTCACCCTGGGTCAAGGTTCATGGTGAGTCAGGATTTTGGCTCAAAGCTTGTAGAATGGCCAGACATGATACATGTCAGGGTTTGGTTTGGTTCAAGGATAAAAGGGATGCCCCACATTATTTCCATGACACAAATGCAAAAATGATGATTTGGAAATTTTATGCAAAACTGGTCATGCATGCACCTATATGGACGCTCAAGTGTCAAATTTTTATGGTCATGTGATGCTAGGGCTCAGGATTCATTCCCTCTATTTTAAATCAACCCAATGTTTCCAAAATATGTTCTTTTATCAATTTGTGCATTCATCCTAGTCCATTTCAGGCGTCCGGGGAAATTTCACAGCATTCACCCTTCAGGTGTAGACACATTTTTCAAAAATTGGTTATGATCAATGAATTTTTTTCAAAGAAAAGTTGGAAATCATCTCTTTTCAAAAGCATGTCGGCTTTTAGCTAGACAACTTATTTTCTCTTTTTCCACCTTTTTTCTTGCTTTCTTTTTCCTTATTTGCTCTCTTTTTCTTTACTTGCTCTCTTCTTTTCTCTTTTGTTCTCTTTTCCATTTCATTTTTTTCTTTTCCATTTTTACTTTTATCATGATTTTAGTTTGTTTTACATATATATTTTTTGGACGATGTTCCTAAACGAAGAACTCTACACGGTTCCAGAATTTCAAACATCATCGATAGTAATGATATATAAACACTAACGCAACAATCTAAACAAAAATGTATGCGCTGTACAAATGACAATCGAAACAACAAAAACAAACATTAGTCTCTCAAGTCAAAACAATAACATAGCATAAAAATGATAAAATAAATATGAAAGAAAACATGAATCTGGGGATCTCCCAGTCACGTATCTCCACTCCCTCCCAAGAAGTCAAGCCAATCGGCCATCTCCTCGTCCTCGTGGGCCTCTTCTCCACCGCCGGGAGCTTCTGGGGGTGCCTCTCCTGCTTGGGCCTCGGGCCAATCTCCGGGCCATGCGACCTCTACCCTGAACTGGTCTGGAGTAGGGCATGGAAAAGAAGCGAAGCCCTGGCTCTGCATGCTGAGGCTCATCTGGTACAGACAATCATGGGTCTGTACATGTGCTCGGTGGTTGGCCGCCTGCTGGCGAACCAAATGCCGTAAATACTGCTCCATGTCAAATGCCCCAGCCTGGCCAGCCTGATGAGGTGGTGGTGGCGCGCCTGCGGCCTGTGGAGCATCACCCTGAGCCTGTCTCTGGGTACAGTACTTCTCAATAAAAGCTCGGGTGATGGGCGGCCGAATTACCTTGGTAGGTGCAACGGGGACTCCGAATGACTGGCAGAGTCCTGTGATCAGCGAGGGAAATCCCAGGGCCCTGTTGGACTTATCTGGATCCAAAGGATGCCTAGTAGGCGCCATACCTGCAAAAATGTAAATGGCATCAGCGATTAACTGAGCCACATGGACGCTCATCCGCGTCAGGATGGCGTACACCAGCTGACACTTCGGCAGGGGGAGGTCGGAATTATGATCGCTGGGCAGGATGTTGCTGAGGAGCAACGTCATCCATATCTGGGTCAGGGTGGTCATGTTGGTGCGCATGATTCGCACTCGCCTCCCTGCAGCAGTCCGGGCAAAATCCTGCCCCGGTATACATAGCAGTTGGGCGATGGCCTCCTCATCGAACCCATCAGACCGGTTCCTCCTCTGGCCATACTCACATTCTTGGCCCTCTTCCAACACCAACGAATATCCCAGGAGCTGGCCGATAGCGTCGGCATCAAACGGGATCCACTGACTTCTTACCCAGGATCTCATGTCACGCACGCCCTCCTCTGTTGGCCAAGCATTGGCATAAAACTCAAGGACTATTTCTGGATCGAACTTGGCCATGGGAGTAACCAGTGATGTCCACCGCCGGCGCCCTATTTCCTCCTGGAAATCAGTATACTCGTCGTCCCTGAGCTGGACGCGTCGCTCCCGGAGAAACGACCATCCCTTGATGGCCTCGAAGCGCTGCTGGTGTACAGCACTCCTAAAGCGGTGACTGTCGTACTCCGGAGCGGAACTAGTTCCTTCGGCCGCCTTGTCCTTCCTGGACCTCTTTGAGGCAAGCTTCCTCGGGGCCATTCCTGCGAAGGCAAACATTTGGAAAGTTAGTTTTTACCAAGAAATGCTACCCTTAAAACAAAAATGGCATACAACTCCCTCCAATAAATACAAACATCAATGTAAATTTAGAGCAAGCTTATGCGCATACTTCTTCACGAACGTTCACTTACACAAGACATTCTTATAACTAAGAAAAATGCACCCATATACAATCAAGGCACCTTCGTTACCTAGATTATTTACATGTACTTCCAAGGTGTATTTGTTACCTACATCACACACATTTCCTTTGCTAAATTCACATACATGCATACTCTAAGCACTTTGGCTATCAAAAATTGCATACGTGCACACCTTGGTATTTCTAATACCTATACATACACAAACTTCATGATGAATCTTGACTATCTACACAAAAAGGTGCTACATTTCATGCCTCTTTTTTTTTTTTTACTACCTAAAGCTGCATGCAAATTCAAGTATATTTTATTTTGCTCACTAAAATTGTATTCAAATTAAACGGTATTTTTGTAATGCATTTTCTTTACATAGCATGCAACATATTTATAGATTTTTGTGAGACATTTTGATTACCAAAAATTATATGTACATACATCCAAGTATTTTACTACCATACCCAAAGTGTAAATTGCCAAAGGTATTTTGCTACCTATTCTAAACCTACACATTTATGATGAGCAAAATTCCTAACCATCTAGGCATAGGGAAAATATTGTAGCGTGGCCCATAGCTGATTGCTGGCCAAAAAGGGTAACTTTACCCAACATGCACCTCCTCTTGTGTTCTTTTGCATAAAAACTTTGGTTCCTAGGCCTAGGATATATGTGGGGCAATCACTCTAGCTTTTTTCGGGAATGAATGCACGTCCCAAAAAATAGAAAATATGTGCAAACCAAAATGCCCCATGGGTTGTTTCCTTACAAAAGTCACGCGCTAATGCCATTGAGGCATTTCACCGAACACTTGGTGGGCGCGCGTTTAGGCATCAATAGCAAGAGAACGAGGACAATGTGGCATGTCCCATTGTTTCAAAATGCATTATAGGCCTAGGGCCATCCCATACAAACCCCCAATCCAACCTAATCAAGCAAGAAAACAAACCAAAATTGCCCCACATAATTAAGCACATTCCCACAATTTAGAGCACCAAAAGGAGATCAAAATACACCAATGAAAAGCTAGAAAGCTTAGGGATGGAACACTTACTTGTTGGTGATGAACAAAAGCGCAAAACGGAATCAAAAAATGCGAAAAATGATGACCCTAGGGCTGCAAACTCGTCAATCCCGTAGGTATGGCTTTTGAAAGGGGGGAAAAGAAGTTTTTGAATGCAAAAACGTCCCCCCTTTCGTCATTCTTATAATTTGGTGCAGGGGTGGCTCGCCCAGGCGAGCTCAGCTCGCCCAGGCGAGCTAACCTGCATTTTTTTTTTTTTGAGAGGAACATTAACCATGTCCCCTCCTTCCTTATGGTTTAGCGTCTTGCTTAACTTGAACTTACTTAAGTTAGAGTTAGGCATTGATTACTTATTTTTAAAACAAACAAAAAGTAAAAGAAAACTGCGAATACAAAGGATACGGGGCTGCCTTGCAGCGACGTTTTCCGCTTGCTTAGCGTGGAGAAAGGGGCGACGATCAGTCGGTCGTGACGCCATCCCCACTTGCATCCGTTCCTGTGTACCTGCAAGTAAGAAACAACCTGGTGTGGCCAATCTTGACCGCATCGCTGTCTTACCTTGATTGGTTTCTGCTGCTAATGTTTTGTCTCTACCCCAGAAGGTAGCTCAAGATGATCCTGCCCCTGTTTCACCACAACAATATGCATGCGTATGCGTATGCGTATGCATGAATGTTTTCAAACGCAGCAAATTTTAGGGAAAGTTGGTTCAGGTTCAATTCTAATTAAGCGCTTGGGGCATCCCATGAACTGAGCGGAAGGGCTCAGGTGATCACAAATCAACGCAAGGTTTGAAACTAACGTGAGGACTAAAGCCTCGGATCCACGTTCATTTCTTCGAAAGATTGAAACGAGAGATACAACAGACAGGAAATCCTTGGGGGAAATCCAGAAAACACATAAAGATAAAGAACATGCAGCGACATCCTTAATTGCCCCAGCTTCTAAGCATAATATCGTTTGACAACATCAGAATTCACGGGTGAAGGTAGCTCTTCGCCATCCATGTTGGTAAGCACCAGGGCTCCTCCGGAAAAAGCCCTCTTCACAACAAAAGGCCCTTCGTAGTTCGGGGCCCATTTCCCTCGATTGTCCTTGACAGCATGGGACATTTTCTTTAGCACAAGGTCTCCCTCATGGAACTTGCGCAAGCGTACTTTCTTGTCGAATGCACTCTTCATTCTTTGTTGGTACACGCGCCCATGACTCATGGCTGTTAAGCGCTTACCCTCAATGAGGTTGAGCTGGTCATAGCGTGTTTGAGCCCACTCTGATTCCTTTAATCCGGATTCTGCCAAGATCCTTAATGACGGGACTTCTACCTCAAACGGTAACACAGCCTCCATCCCATATACCAATGAGAACGTCGTTGCCCCAGTTGACGTTCGCACTGAAGTTTGGTAACCGTGTAACGCGAATGGGAGCATTTCGTGCCAATCCTTGTATGACACGGTCATCTTTTGGATAATCTTTTTGATATTCTTATTGGCCGCTTCCACGGCTCCATTCATCTTTGGCCGGTAGGGTGTGGAATTGTGATGCTGGATTTTAAACTCCTCGCACATTTCCCCCATCATCTTATTATTCAGGTTGGTGTCGTGGTCCGTGATAATCTTCCTTGGCAAACCATATCGGCAGATGATCTCTTTCTTAATGAACCTGACCACCACATTCCTCGTGACATTGGTATATGAAGCCGCCTCGACCCACTTGGTGAAATAATCTATCGCTACGAGGATGAAGCGATGACCATTCGAGGCCTTGGGCTCAATGGCCTCGATGACATCTATTCCCCACATGGAGAAAGGCCAAGGGGCGGACATGACATTCAGAGGATGTGGTGGAGCATTGACATTATCTTCGAATGCTTGACATTTGTGGCATTTCCTCACATGGGCATAACAATCACTTTCCATGGTAAGCCAGTAATAACCTGCTCTTAGGATCTTCCTGGCCATAGCATGCCCGTTGGCGTGTGTTCCAAACGAGCCCTCATGGACTTCCTCGATCATGTGATTTGCCTCCCTGGCATCCACACACCGCAGGAGTGTCATGTCGTGATTTCTCTTATACAGTATGCTTCCGCTCATGAAGAAACCGGCTGCCAACCTTCTCAATGTCCTTTTATCATTGTCGGCAATCTCTGGCGGGTATTCTTTGCTTACGACATATCGCTTGATGTCGAAATACCAAGGCTTTCCGTCTCGTTCCTCTTCCACTTGGCAACAATGCGCGGGTTTGCCACGACACCAAAATTCAATGTAGGGTAGATCCCCGTGCGGTGTTAGCTGGAACATAGACGCTAACGTAGCAAGTGCATCCGCCATTTGATTTTCCTCGCGGGGAACATGATGGAAGGAGATCTCATCGAAGGTCTTAGCCAATTCCTTGATATAGGCTTTGTAGGGTATCAGCTTGGGATCTCTAGTTTCCCATTCCCCTTTCAGCTGATGGATTACCAACGCTGAGTCGCCGTACACCTTGAGTAGTTTGACATTGGAGTCAATTGCTGCCTGGACGGCTAGGGCACATGCTTCATATTCGGCCATGTTGTTGGTGCAGTCGAATCCTAGCCTGGCTGTGAAAGGTACACATTGATTGTCCGGAGAGACTAACACTGCCCCAACACCATGACCTAGAATGTTTGACGCTCCGTCAAACCATACGGTCCATTTGTCCCGATCTTCGTCCAATTTTTCCTCAAACAAGGCCATGATGTCCTCATCTGGGAATTCAGGATGCATGGGCTGGTAGTCGTTAAGAGGCTGTTGAGCCAAATAATCTACTAAGGCGCTTCCTTTTATCGCCTTTTGGGTGACGTAGACTATATCAAACTCGGATAGCAGGACTTGCCACCGGGCGATTCTTCCCGTGAGAGCTGGCTTTTCAAAGATGTACTTAACCGGGTCCATTTTGGATATCAACCAGGTAGTATGGCTCAGCATGTACTGCCTTAGGCGATGGGATGCCCATACTAAAGCACAACACGTTCTTTCGAGCAAGGAGTAATTCATCTCACAGGTCGTGAACTTCTTACTTAGGTAGTAAACAGCGCGCTCTTTCTTCCCGGATTCGTCATGTTGCCCCAGCATACACCCCATTGACTCGTCCAAGATTGTCATGTACAAAATGAGAGGCCTTCCAGGTACTGGTGGCATAAGCACGGGAGGACTCATTAGGCACTTTTTAATCCTTCCAAAAGCCTCTTGGCAATCCTCATTCCAGCGATCAGTTTGGTTTTTGCGTAAGAGCTTGAACAACGGCTCACGAATGGCGGTGAGCTGCGATATGAATCTAGCAATATAATTCAAGCGCCCCAGGAAACCTCGGACTTGCCTCTCTGTACGGGGTTCTGGCATCTCAAGGATAGCCTTCACTTTTTCGGGGTCTACCTCTATCCCTTTCTGGCTTACAATGAAACCAAGCAATTTCCCTGATTTGACCCCAAAGGTACACTTAGCGGGGTTCAACCTTAATTGATATTTCTTAAGCCTTTCGAACAACTTCCGCAGGTTGACAAGGTGTTCTTCCTCGGATTTAGATTTAGCAATTATGTCGTCCACGTAGACCTCGATCTCTTGATGCATCATATCATGGAACAAAGCTACCATGGCCCGTTGATAAGTTGCCCCGACATTCTTGAGTCCAAAGGACATCACCTTGTAACAGAACGTCCCCCACAGGGTGACGAAAGTAGTCTTTTCCATATCCTCGGGTGCCATCTTTATCTGATTGTAACCGGAGAAACCGTCCATGAAGGAAAATAAAGCGAAATTGGCCGTGTTATCTACGAGGATATCGATATGTGGTAAAGGAAAATTGTCCTTGGGACTGGCTCGATTCAGGTCCCGATAATCCACACACATTCGTACCTTCCCATCTTTCTTAGGGACCGGTACGATGTTGGCAACCCATTCTGGATACCGCGCGACGGCCAGAAATCCAGCATCAAATTGCTTCTTCACTTCTTCTTTTATCTTCAAGGATGTTTCGGGCTTCATCCTTCTCAGTTTCTGTTTTACCGGGGAACACTCGGGATTTAGAGGTAATTGGTGCTGTACAATGTCAGAACTCAAACCGGGCATATCTTGGTATGACCAAGCGAAGATGTCTTGGTAGTCTTTTAGCAGGATTATTAATTCTTCACGGATAGGTGCGGTAATACCTGTGCCTATCTTTACTTCCCTTTTTCCACTGCCAATTCCCAAGTCTACTAGTTCTGTTTCTTCTTGATGAGGCCCCATTTCTTGGTCCTCATGGGCGACCATTCTTTCTAATTCTGGGGGAAGTCCCACATCCTCGTTTCCTTCATCTTCCGTTTGATTCATTTCTTGCTCGAAGTCGATAGGCGGGTCCCAGGTATTAGTACCTTCGGGGGACTCGTCATCGGATCTGCCGTTTCAGAAAAAGAAGTAAACATGCAAATGAATGAGAATGGGTAGAGACGTAGGAACAGATGAAGAAAGATCCTTGTATTATAAATTCAAAAACAAAAGACACAAAGCCTTAACAAAAGGAAAAACTCTAAAGCCTAGGCCCAACTATAGAGCTTTTAAAACCGTAAATGTTTACATTATGCTCGTTGCGTAAATGCCGGGGCGTTCCTTCACTCGCCAATTTCCCAGCTGGAAATCAGGAGGGCATGGTCGTACCAAATCCAATGTACCCGGAACATCATCTTCGCATATTGCGACCACTTGACCTTTGTCTTCCAGACCTGCGCTTATAAAGCTTCTGCTTATGTGGCAGGGCGGGCTACCTTCACTTTCTTGTCTCCAACGCGAGCTTTGACCACTACTCTTCCTTCCCGCGATGCTTCTTTTCATGTCCGCCTGAGTGGGCTTATAGCCTAAACCATACTTCCCACGATTTCCTTGGGCATTTATCAGGCCAGTTATGCCGCCGTTGTTTTTGCCTAAACCCATTCCGGGTTCATAACCGTTCCCCAACATAACTCGGGCCATCATTACTGCTGCATCGGACAGACAAGGCTGCCCAGAGAGGGAGTCCACGGAGGAAATGCTGACCACCTCAAAAGACTGGAAAGCGGTTTCTAATGATTCTTCTGCGGCTTCCACGTAAGGCATAGAGGATGGGCAGCTCACCAAGATGTCTTCCTCGCCTGACACGATGACCAAGTGCCCCTCCACTATGAATTTCAACTTTTGGTGGAGTGTAGAAGGCACAACTCCCACTGAGTGGATCCACGGGCGCCCCAACAGACAGCTGTAAGGGGGGTTAATATCCATTATTTGGAAGGTGACTTGACAGGTGTGAGGGCCTATTTGTACTGGGAGATCGATCTCTCCCCTAACCTCTCGGCGAGTGCCGTCGAAGGCACGAACCACCATTGAACTCGGCTTTAAGTGGGAAGCATTGAATGGTAACTTCTCCAAAGTGCTTTTAGGCATCACGTTTAAACTGGAACCATTATCGATGAGCACCTTGGCTACGATATGGTCCATACACTTGACTGATACGTGTAAAGCCTTATTATGCCCTCTCCCCTCGGCGGGGATTTCTTCTTCGGCGAAGGCAAGATAGTTGTTGGCAGTGATATTGTTGACCAGCCCTCCGAAACCTTCTACCGAGATATCTTGGGCCACATGGGCCTCGTTCAGAACTTTTACTAGCAGAGCCCGATGAGGCTCAGAGCTCATAAGTAACTCCAACAACGAGACCCTGGCCGGGGTTTTGTTGAGCTGTTCGATAACCTTGAATTCGCTCTGCTGAATTATACGGAGGAACTCGCTGGCTTCCTCTAGCGACACCTCCTTTTTACCATCCTTTTTCTCCAACAGGCCCTTTGCCGGAATGTCTTTATTCGAAGCGTGGGGTGCTTCGCCATCTTGTTCCTCCACCACTTTTCCTTTCCCTTTGATGTCCGCGGGTTGGACTGGTAGGTCCGGAGGTGCAAACACACGACCACTACGGGTCACACCACTCAGTCCCGTGATATTTGTTACTTTAGCTGACAATGAGCCGACGTCGGTGGCTTCTTCTTCCTTCTCCCTCGGAGGTGTATATCTCCATGGTACTGCGTGCTACTTTGGTATGGGAAGGGAACAGGTTTGGCTGCTAAGGGGTGTCCGGGCTTTTGCGAAGCTGCGCTTTTAGTGAAGTATATCACCAAGGGTTTGGGCTTCGCAACACTGCTCCCATCCGTGAACTGCATGCATATATGCTGCTCTTCTTTTCCTTCACTGCCGACTTCCAGTCGACCTTGATCTACCATCCGCTGTAACAATTCCTCTACTCCCAAACACGTCTCCATGTCATGCAGCTCACCGGAATGCAGCAAACAGGAATCCTCCTTACACCCACTATGGGGAATCACACCTCCCTTTTGTAGGGCCTCAAAGATAAACCTCCTAGGGGTTGCCATATCGCTTAAAGGTTTAGACTCGCGTGGTCTATCGGACTCAACGGCGTTAATTGTTCCCCCTCCATGATTGGCGAGCGGGTTGGTTCTCACATTGGGCCGATCCTCTTGGAAGGTCAGCCATCCAGCATCCATCAAATGTTGGACCTTGTATTTAAGGGCCAAGCATTTTTCAACGGAATGTCCCGGGACACCCCCATGGTACTTGCAAGTTGCGTTAGGGTCATACCATTTCGGGAAAGGGGGTTCGAGGACCCTTCCGGGAGTTACCACGGCCAAATGATTGGCGATGAGGGATGGCAAAAGGTCTTCGTACGTCATTGGGAGTGGGGTGAATTCCGGAAATGGCCTCGGAGGGAAGTTCCTTGTCATGTTGGAATTACCGGCCGGGCGAGTCGTGTTTGGAGTTGGAACTTGGGGAGCTTCCCTCTGGGTGGGTGCCTTAGGCTGCACGGGTGTTGAACTAGAGGCGTTCCCGGTATGAGCCGAGAAGCTCGGGTGATGTTGCGCGTACTGATGGGTACCATGAGGTGTTTGCTGGGGTTTGACCCACGCGGGTGTTGAAGAGACGGCATGGGCATCTCCTTCCTTCCTTTTTGCCCCTGTTGCCCCGATTCTTTTGGCATTCGCACTCGTGGAGGAAACGTAATCAAACTTTCCTCTTTTCAATCCTACCTCGATTCTTTCCCCGGCAAATACTAGATCCGCAAAGCTGGACGGCATGTAACCTACTAACTTCTCATAGTAGAACACTGGCAGAGTGTCTACCATCATGGTGATCATCTCTCTCTCAACCATGGGAGGAGCTACTTGTGCCGCCAAATCCCTCCACCGCTGCGCATATTCTTTAAAGGTTTCACCCTCTTTCTTGAACATATTCTGCAGTTGAGTGCGGTCGGGAGCCATATCAGAATTGTACTGATACTGCCTTAGGAAGGCAGTAATTAGATCCTTCCAAGTACGGATACGGGAAGCTTCCAAATTAGTGTACCACACCACCGCGGCTCCGGCCAAGCTATCTTGAAAGAAGTGTATTAATAGCTTTTCATCCTTAGAGTGGGCTCCCATCTTACGGCAGTACATCTTGAGATGGTTTTTGGGACAAGTCATCCCTTTATACTTGTCGAAGTCCGGCACTTTGAACTTTGGGGGAATAACAACATCGGGTACTAAGCAAAGATCCGTCATGTCTGCGAACGGATAGTCCCCAAATCCTTCCACGGCCCTCAATCTTTCCTCAAGGAGATCGAGCTTCCTCCTTTCTTCAGTTGCTGGGGGCGGTCCTTCCGTGGACAAAACTAATGGTGGTGCCGCGATGTTGGGTTGAGGCAACGTGCCTGGTGCTGGCCCTTCGGGGATCGGGGGGTAGAACTCGACATCCCTTCGAGCATAGTCTTGAGGGTCTTTGTGGACTTCGTCGGGCTGTTAAGGAGGCTCTCTTTCAGGGACGGGAGAAGCAATGTGGCCCGTATCTTCTTGCAAGACGGGTGGTGAGTAGTTGGGCGGCAATCCATAAGGGTAAGCCGCTCGGTTGTATCCCAGGTGAGGGCTGCCATCGTGCCCCAGTGTGTCCCTTCCCCGTCCTACTATGTTTGAGGGAGGATGGTGTGCAGTTGCCAAGAGAGTCGGGTCTACTTCGGCAGTCGAACTGACAGCGGCAGCGGTGGCCGCGTTCTTCTCTACGAGCTGCTTCATACTTAACATGGCCTCCATCATGGAGGCCATTTGTTCTTTCAGAGCCGACATGTCGGCTTTCATCTGTTCCTGCGTCTCCTCTTGATCACCCATCGTTCTAGATTTGAATCTGGTGCGATAGGGATGCCTTGTGGCGCGTTTAGTTATGGTGTTTTTCCCTAAAAAACCAAACGTGAGGAGTGGGTAAAGAAAAAATGCATGCTAGAGATGAAATGTAGGAGTGATTTGATTTGCACAAGCTTTTTGGAGTAGAAACATGGGACCAACTCATTTTATTTCAAAAAGAAAGTCGTATCTAGTCAAGGTCTGAGAGACCATACAAGTTTCCTAACGATTTCTAATTATGTGGGCCATTAAGTCTATCATATGCTGACAATAGACGAGAAGCCCATGAATCTCTTCGGGGGCGGAGTAGGTGTCTGCCATCGCCTTGGCCTTGGCTAACAAGCGGGGAAGTTCTTGATTCCCGTTCAAGGTAAGAGCAAACCGATCCATCCACATGGTTGCCTCTTGGTGTAAAGAGTCGATCACCCTTCCTCTAGCCTCTTTTTCCACGTATACTTGAGCATACTCGTCCACGATTCTATGCTCGTGGGCCGTGGCTAGACCTAACTCTTCTTGGTACTTGGCGATGATAGCTAGCATGTTGGTCTCCGTCTCGCATAAACGCTGAGACAAGCTTCTTTTGGACCTTGAACAAGCAACTAACTCCTCTTTCAGAACCATGCTATGTGCTCGCGACTGGTCCCTCTCTTCCCTTCGCAGCTTGAGTTCACTATTGCTACCCCATAGAGCTCCGCGAAATTTATTCTGGCCATACTCTTCCTTGCGAGCCCTCTTGGTCTCTTGTTCAAGGGCTCTTGCGGTAATTGCATTCTCTTCCCGTAACCCGGCACACTCCTTCCGAATGAGTGTTGCGGCCAACTTGAACTTCTCCTTGGCAATTTTCGCCTTTCCTAACTCGCTTTTGAGAGCTTGGACTTCTTCGTCCTCTTCCGGTGTTTCAAAACTCTCTTCGCTGACGACTTTTAACTTGGCGAGCCAATCTAAACCTCGTATATGAACTTTCAGCCATTCATGGTAGCCACCAATGATGCCATTACGAATGCCTCTAAGTTCTTGATCTTTCCTTAACGGGGTTTCCCATGCCTTATGGATTCTTTGTATAGTCTTGGAATTTTGTGCGCCGAAATCCCTCACAAGGAAAGGAGACATGCTTTCTTCCGTCGGTGCTCCCCTCATGGGGTACCCTAGTTGTCTTATAGCGAGCGCGGGATTGTAGTTAATACAACCCCTCGTTGCTACCAGCGGAATGTATGGGTATCCTCCACATGAGAAAAGGACTCCTTCTTTTCCTTCCTTCCATCGGGGGAACCAACTGATTGTTCTACCTCCTATCCCGGCCAAAAGCTGGTCCCAATCTATTCTCCTCTTTTCAGTACACGAGCGATGGCTCAGGAGCGGACATGGATGTCTTGTGTCTTGTTGGAACAAGTGCGAAACCAACAAAACACAGAGGGCGGGCAAGCAACAGATGATCCGTGCGCTACTCTTTTCGCACCTTCGGTCAAATGTGTCAAATAGATCTGCCAAGACAGCTACCACCGGACTTTCCTTGCTATGGTGGTAGGCAAGGAAAGCGTCGATTGCTGCTAGGTCCACCAAACCATCCACGTTTGGAAAGAGGACGACCCCAAAAATTAGCAAAGCTAACACATCCATAAATGGGACCCAATCTCCTCGATTGGCCATACCCCTCGCCTTGTCTTCTAGGTACCCTCGTGGTAGGCCCGCTATGCTGTTCCGAGTCTGTTTTATGCGGTCCAAACCTCTTACTGAATCCTTGACCACAGTTGCAATTCTGCTCAAAGAGGGGAGACACCCGGATGAAAGATATGGTTTTCTTCCCCCGAGAGGACATCCTAGAATTTCCTCAAATTCTTCAATGGTTGGTACTAATCGGAAGTCTCCGAATGTGAAGCATCTCAAAGGCTGGTCGTAGTATTGGGTGATTGATGCAATGGCTTCTATGGATACCTCTGCTAAGGTCAACTCTAAGATCTTTCCGTAAGTCTTGCGGAAAGCTTGCATTTGGAGAGGTTCCATCAACCGCCCTAATTCCTTGATGTTGGTGGTATCTAAGCTTTTAACCTTGACTTGGTAGAACCTCTTGCCGGTTTGATTTGTTCCCATGCTTGCTAAAGTGAGACAAAAGCTGGTGCAAATCAAAACTCCGATATCTCATGGGTGGAATGGATGAATGCATGAAGGAATGCATATAACACAGATGCA
Source organism: Glycine max (assembly GCF_000004515.6). Taxonomy (NCBI): domain Eukaryota; kingdom Viridiplantae; phylum Streptophyta; class Magnoliopsida; order Fabales; family Fabaceae; genus Glycine; species Glycine max. The sequence continues at coordinate 31,187,492 of NC_038244.2, forward strand.
ATCTAGGAATGCAGGGGGTCCGGGGGATTCGTCCCCTTCTTAGACACAACGCCTAGGGGTAGCAAAGTGCCCCAACGTACGTTTTTAAGAAGGCGACACGGACCCTCCGTTGGTTTGTTTACAGAAGGGATCAAGACAGAACCCATATGCGATGCCTATGCAAAAGACACAATGCGGGAATGCACACATTATGACAATATTCACTGAACATAAGCAAAAGGGTATATGATACTTATGCATGGTGTTAGTGCTTAGCTTTACTAAGCTTTAAAAGATTGGCTAAGATTTTGTTAAAACATAAGCACTTAGACAATGAAGGAAAGCTGGAGTTGCTGCACATGATGTCCAACGTTATGTCAAAGAATAAGATCGGGCTGCACAATGCACAAGGCAAGATAAAGTGTCAAATGAAGAATTGAAGCTGTAGGATTCACGATGTCGGATACAATGTCCAGGACATCCTGCCTGAAAATACTGGAATTGCTAAAAGCATTGAAGCTGCAGGATCCACGATGTCGGATACAATGTCCAGGACATCCTGCCCGAAAATACTGGAGTTGCTAAAAGCATTGAAGTTGCAGGATCCACGATGTCGGATACGATGTCCAGGACATCTTGCCCGAAAATACTGGACATATAAATCTGTTATATCTTTAACAGATTATTGTGCAGTTAGCAAGAGATTAGATGATCTATCTTTAGGAACGAATTAAAAGATAATTAAAGTTCGAATTACAAACTAGAAGAGTTCGTTCAGGGATTAAAGATTAAAGATAAAAACTAAAAGATCAAACGTTATCTTTTAGTTCTTTAAGTGCAGATTTTCAGGAAGAATGATAGATCTCATCCAGCACAAGCTGTTGCAGCCCAGACCCACACACTGCTATAAAAACATGGAGGCTGCACGAGTTCTGTACCAAGTCCGGGATTGAAGAGTTGTTTTGTGAGTTTTGGGACTTGAGTGTTTTGTGAGCCACCTTGATGGTACCCTAACATCAAGTGTTGGACCTGAGTGTGTAGAGTTGATCTCTAGTGTGTAGAGTTGATCTCTTTTGTTCAGAGAGCAATCTCTGGAGTGTCCTTGATTTAATTGTAAACACGGGAGAGTGTTTGAGAGGGAGTGAGAGGGGTTCTCATATCTAAGAGTGGCTCTTAGGTAGAGGTCGCATGGGTAGTGGTTAGGTGAGAAGGTTGTAAACAGTGGCTGTTAGACCTTGAACTAACACTATTTTAGTGGATTTCCTCCCTGGCTTGGTAGCCCCCAGATGTAGGTGAGGTTGCACCGAACTGGGTTAACAATTCTCTTGTGTTATTTACTTGTTTAATCTGTTCATACACTCAGAGATAATCTGCATGTTCTGAAGCGTGATGTCGTGACATCCTGTACGACATCTGGCATTGGTATCAGAATTTCAATTGGTATCAGAGCAGGCACTCGAAATCACTGAGTGAGATCTAGGGAGATAAATTCTGATGAACATGGAGAAAGAAGGAGGACCAGCGAACAGACCACCAATTCTGGATGGAACCAACTATGAATACTGGAAAGCAAGGATGGTGGCCTTCCTCAAATCGCTGGATAGCAGAACCTGGAAAGCTGTCATCAAAGGCTGGGAACATCCCAAGATGCTGGACACAGAAGGAAAGCCCACTGATGAATTGAAGCCAGAAGAAGACTGGACAAAAGAAGAGGACGAATTGGCACTTGGAAACTCCAAAGCTTTGAATGCTCTATTCAATGGAGTTGACAAGAATATCTTCAGACTGATCAACACATGCACAGTGGCCAAGGATGCATGGGAGATCCTGAAAACCACTCATGAAGGAACCTCCAAAGTGAAGATGTCCAGATTGCAACTATTGGCTACAAAATTCGAAAATCTGAAGATGAAGGAGGAAGAGTGTATTCATGACTTCCACATGAACATTCTTGAAATTGCCAATGCTTGCACTGCCTTGGGAGAAAGAATGACAGATGAAAAGCTGGTGAGAAAGATCCTCAGATCTTTGCCTAAGAGATTTGACATGAAAGTCACTGCAATAGAGGAGGCCCAAGACATTTGCAACATGAGAGTAGATGAACTCATTGGTTCCCTTCAAACCTTTGAGCTAGGACTCTCGGATAGGGCTGAAAAGAAGAGCAAGAACTTGGCGTTCGTGTCCAATGATGAAGGAGAAGAAGATGAGTATGACCTGGATACTGATGAAGGTCTGACTAATGCTGTTGTGCTCCTTGGAAAACAGTTCAACAAAGTGCTGAACAGAATGGACAGGAGGCAGAAACCACATGTCCGGAACATCCCTTTCGACATCAGGAAAGGTAGTGAATACCAGAAAAGGTCAGATGAAAAACCCAGCCACAGCAAAGGAGTTCAATGCCATGGGTGTGAAGGCTATGGACACATCAAAGCTGAATGTCCCACTCATCTCAAGAAGCAGAGGAAAGGAATCTCTGTATGTCGGTCTGATGATACAGAGAGTGAACAAGAAAGTGATTCTGACAGAGATGTGAATGTACTCACTGGGAGATTTGAATCTGCTGAAGATTCAAGTGATACAGATAGTGAAATCACTTTTGATGAGCTTGCTATATCCTATAGAGAACTATGCATCAAAAGTGAGAAGATTCTTCAGCAAGAAGCACAACTAAAGAAGGTCATTGCAAATCTGGAGGCTGAGAAGGAGGCACATGAAGAGGAGATCTCTGAGCTTAAAGGAGAAGTTGGTTTTCTGAACTCTAAACTGGAAAACATGACAAAATCAATAAAGATGCTGAATAAAGGCTCAGATATGCTTGATGAGGTGCTACAGCTTGGGAAGAATGTTGGAAACCAGAGAGGACTTGGGTTTAATCATAAATCTGCTGGCAGAATAACCATGACAGAATTTGTTCCTGCCAAAAACAGCACTGGAGCCACGATGTCACAACATCGGTCTCGACATCATGGAACGCAGCAGAAAAAGAGTAAAAGAAGTAAAAGAAAGAAGTGGAGGTGTCACTACTGTGGCAAGTATGGTCACATAAAGCCCTTTTGCTATCATCTACATGGCCATCCACATCATGGAACTCAAAGTAGCAGCAGTAGAAAAAAGATGATGTGGGTTCCAAAACACAAGATTGTCAGTCTTGTTGTTCATACTTCACTTAGAGCATCAGCTAAGGAAGATTGGTACCTAGATAGCGGCTGTTCCAGACACATGACAGGAGTTAAAGAATTCCTGGTGAACATTGAGCCCTGCTCCACTAGCTATGTGACATTTGGAGATGGCTCTAAAGGAAAGATCACTGGAATGGGAAAGCTAGCCCATGATGGACTTCCTAGTCTGGACAAAGTACTGCTGGTGAAGGGACTGACTGCAAACTTGATCAGCATCAGTCAGTTGTGTGATGAAGGATTCAATGTAAACTTCACAAAGTCAGAATGCTTGGTGACAAATGAGAAGAGTGAAGTTCTAATGAAGGGCAGCAGATCAAAGGACAACTGTTACCTATGGACACCTCAAGAAACCGGTTACTCCTCCACATGTTTATTCTCCAAAGAAGATGAAGTCAGAATATGGCATCAAAGATTTGGACATCTGCACTTAAGAGGCATGAAGAAAATCATTGACAAAGGTGCTGTTAGAGGCATTCCCAATCTGAAAATAGAAGAAGGCAGAATCTGTGGTGAATGTCAGATTGGAAAGCAAGTCAAGATGTCCCACCAGAAGCTTCAACATCAGACCACTTCCAGGGTGCTGGAACTACTTCACATGGATTTGATGGGGCCTATGCAAGTTGAAAGCCTTGGAGGGAAGAGGTATGCCTATGTTGTTGTGGATGATTTCTCCAGATTTACCTGGGTCAATTTTATCAGAGAGAAATCAGACACCTTTGAAGTATTCAAGGAGTTGAGTCTAAGACTTCAAAGAGAAAAAGACTGTGTCATCAAGAGAATCAGGAGTGACTATGGCAGAGAGTTTGAAAACAGCAAGTTTACTGAATTCTGCACATCTGAAGGCATCACTCATGAGTTCTCTGCAGCCATTACACCACAACAAAATGGCATAGTTGAAAGGAAAAACAGGACTTTGCAAGAGGCTGCTAGGGTCATGCTTCATGCCAAAGAACTGCCCTATAATCTCTGGGCTGAAGCCATGAACACAGCATGCTACATCCACAACAGAGTCACACTCAGAAGAGGGACTCCAACCACACTGTATGAAATCTGGAAAGGGAGGAAGCCAACTGTCAAGCACTTCCACATCTTTGGAAGCCCATGTTACATTTTGGCAGATAGAGAGCAAAGGAGAAAGATGGATCCCAAGAGTGATGCAGGAATATTCCTGGGATACTCTACAAACAGCAGAGCATATAGAGTATTCAACTCCAGAACCAGAACTGTGATGGAATCCATCAATGTGGTTGTTGATGATCTAACTCCAGCAAGAAAGAAGGATGTCGAAGAAGATGTCAGAACATCGGGAGACAATGTAGCAGATACAGCTAAAAGTGCAGAGAATGCAGAAAACTCTGATTCTGCTACAGATGAATCAAACATCAACCAACCCGACAAGGGACCCTCCATTAGAATCCAGAAGATGCACCCCAAGGAGCTGATTATAGGAGATCCAAACAGAGGAGTCACTACAAGATCAAGGGAGATTGAGATTGTCTCCAACTCATGTTTTGTCTCCAAAATTGAGCCCAAGAATGTGAAAGAGGCACTGGCTGATGAGTTCTGGATCAATGCTATGCAAGAAGAATTGGAGCAATTCAAAAGGAATGAAGTCTGGGAGCTAGTTCCGAGACCCGAGGGAACTAATGTGATTGGCACCAAGTGGATCTTCAAGAACAAAACCGATGAAGAAGGTGTTATAACCAGAAACAAGGCCAGACTTGTTGCTCAAGGCTACACTCAGATTGAAGGTGTAGACTTTGATGAAACATTCGCCCCAGTTGCTAGACTTGAGTCCATCAGATTGTTACTTGGTGTAGCTTGCATCCTCAAATTCAAGCTGTACCAAATGGATGTGAAGAGCGCATTTCTGAATGGATACCTGAATGAAGAAGCCTATGTGGAGCAGCCAAAGGGATTTGTAGATCCAGCTCATCCAGATCATGTATACAGGCTCAATAAGGCTCTCTATGGATTGAAGCAAGCTCCAAGAGCTTGGTATGAAAGGCTAACAGAGTTCCTTACTCAGCAAGGGTATAGGAAGGGAGGAATTGACAAGACTCTCTTTGTCAAACAAGATGCTGAAAACTTGATGATAGCACAGATATATGTTGATGACATTGTGTTTGGAGGGATGTCGAATGAGATGCTTCGACATTTTGTCCAACAGATGCAATCTGAATTTGAGATGAGTCTTGTTGGAGAGCTGACTTATTTTCTGGGACTCCAAGTGAAGCAGATGGAAGACTCCATATTCCTCTCACAAAGCAAGTATGCAAAGAACATTGTCAAGAAGTTTGGGATGGAAAATGCCAGCCATAAAAGAACACCTGCACCTACTCACTTGAAGCTGTCAAAGGATGAAGTTGGCACCAGTGTTGATCAAAGTCTGTACAGAAGCATGATTGGGAGCTTACTATATTTAACAGCTAGCAGACCTGACATCACCTATGCAGTAGGTGTTTGTGCAAGATATCAAGCCAATCCTAAGATAAGTCACTTGAATCAAGTAAAGAGAATTCTGAAATATGTAAATGGCACCAGTGACTATGGGATTATGTATTGTCATTGTTCAGATTCAATGCTGGTTGGGTATTGTGATGCTGATTGGGCTGGAAGTGCAGATGACAGAAAAAGCACTTCTGGTGGATGTTTCTATTTGGGGAACAATCTTATTTCATGGTTCAGCAAGAAGCAAAACTGTGTGTCCCTATCTACTGCTGAAGCAGAGTATATTGCAGCAGGAAGCAGCTGTTCACAACTAGTTTGGATGAAGCAGATGCTGAAGGAGTACAATGTCGAACAAGATGTCATGACATTATACTGTGACAACCTGAGTGCTATTAATATTTCTAAAAATCCTGTGCAACACAGCAGAACCAAGCACATTGACATTAGACATCACTATATCAGAGAGCTTGTTGATGATAAAGTTATCACACTGGAGCATGTTGACACTGAGGAACAAATAGCAGATATTTTCACAAAGGCATTGGATGCAAATCAGTTTGAAAAACTGAGGGGCAAGCTGGGCATTTGTCTGCTAGAGGAATTATAGCAGCTACTGCTATCTGAACGTGCTCAAACGTCTCACTTAACATTAATAGCACGTTCACTACTGAACCAAAACAAATTCGACCGTTGCTTCACACGTCCCTCTACATTCCTCATTCAAACTTATATTTTCGTGGTAATCTCGTTTTCAGCATTCCCCAACAGCTCTCAGAAATTTGCGAAACCATTCCAAACGCTCTGCTTTTCCATGGCTACCTCACCAAAAGAAACTTCAGCTCCTGGTTCACCCTCTGTACCATCATCCCCATCATCCACCAAAGCGCCATCAATCCAGGAACAACCTGAATTCCATATCCAACCCATACAGATGATTCCTGGTCAAGCCCCTGTTCCTGAAAAACTGGTTCCCAAACGACAACAGGGTGTGAAGATTTCTGAAAACCCTAGCCTTGCAACAAGTCCTAGGGAAGTAGACACAGAGATGGATAAGAAGATCCGCAGTATTGTGAGTAACATTCTGAAAAATGCCTCTGTTCCTGATGCTGATGAAGATGTTCCAACATCTTCCACCCCAAATGCTTCTGTGCCTAATGTTGAGAAAGATGTTCCAACATCTTCCGCCCCAAATGCCGAAGTCCTCTCTTCCTCCAGCAAAGAGAGATCAACAGAGGAAGATGATCAAGCCGCAGAGGAGACTCCTGCACCACGGGCACCAGAACCTGCTCCAGGTGACCTCATTGACCTAGAAGAGGTAGAATCTGATGAGGAACCCATTGCCAACAAATTGGCACCTGGCATTGCAGAACGATTACAATGCCGAAAAGGAAAAACCCCCATTAAGAGGTCAGGACGAATCAAGACTATGGCACAGAAGAAGAGCACTCCGATCACTCCTACCACATCCAGACGGAGCAAAGTTGCAATCCCTTCCAAGAAGAGGAAAGAAATTTCCTCATCTGACTCTGATGATGATGTCGAACTAGATGTTCCCGACATCAAGAGGACCAAGACATCAGGGAAGAAGGTGCCTGGTAATGTCCCTGATGCACCATTGGACAACATCTCATTCCACTCCATTGGCAATGCTGAAAGGTGGAAATTCGTGTATCAACGCAGACTTGCCTTGGAAAGAGAACTGGGAAGAGCTGCCTTGGATTGCAAGGAGATCATGGACCTCATCACGGCTGCTGGACTGCTGAAGACTGTCACCAAGTTGGGAGATTGCTATGAGAGTCTAGTCAGGGAATTCATTGTCAACATTCCCTCTGACATAACAAACAGAAAGAGTGATGAGTATCAAAGAGTGTTTGTCAGAGGAAAATGTGTTAGATTCTCCCCTGCTGTGATCAACAAATACCTGGGCAGACCAACAGATGGAGTGGTGGACATTACTGTTTCTGAGCATCAAATTGCCAAGGAAATCACTGCCAAACAAATCCAGCATTGGCCAAAGAAAGGGAAGCTGTCTGCAGGGAAGCTAAGTGTGAAATATGCAATCCTGCACAGGATTGGAGCTGCAAACTGGGTACCCACCAATCATACTTCCACTGTTGCCACAGGTTTGGGTAAATTTCTGTATGCTGTTGGAACCAAGTCCAAATTTAATTTTGGAAACTATATATTTGATCAAACTGTTAAGCATTCAGAATCCTTTGCTGTCAAATTACCCATTGCCTTCCCAACTGTATTGTGTGGCATTATGTTGAGTCAACATCCCAATATTTTAAACTACACTGACTCTGTGATGAAGAGAGAATCTCCTCTATCCCTGCATTACAAACTGTTTGAGGGGACACATGTCCCAGACATTGTCTCGACATTAGGGAAAGCTGCTGCCTCAGGTGCTGTGTCCAAGGATGCTCTGATTGCTGAACTCAAGGACACATGCAAGGTGCTGGAAGCAACCATCAAAGCCACCACAGAGAAGAAGATGGAGCTGGAACGGCTGATCAAAAGGCTCTCAGAAAGTGGCATTGATGATGGAGAAGCAGCTGAGGAAGAAGGAGAAGCAGCTGAGGAAGAAGAAGAAGCTGAGGAAGAAGAAGAAGCAGCTGAGGAAGAAGAAGAAGCTGCTGAGGAAGAAGAAGATGCAGCAGAGGATACAGAATCAGATGATGATGATTCTGAAGCCACCCCATGATCATCAGACCTTTATTTTTGCTTTTTACTCTTACTAGCTATAGGGGCATGTCCCTTTGAACAATTAATTACTATTGGTCTGTAATATTTGCACCTTAAGTTCATGCATTCTACTTTTGTCAAATTCTGTCTAAAAAGGGGGAGTAATAGTATTATATGCATGATTTTGTGTATGCAGTAGTAGTATTATGCATGACTTATGATTTAGAGAAGTAGGATACGATGTATGCATGATTCATGATTTTGAGGGGGAGTTGTATGTATATGATTTTGAGGGGGAGACTGCTGCTGCTGATGATGACTGATGTAAGCTACTAGTAGCTGATAGAAGATGCTGCAGTAAGAGCATGGAGACAAGGGAAAGCTGATGTCACATGAGATGTCTTGACATCCTGGAAAAGACTAGTAGCTGATAGAAGATGCTGCAGTAAGAGCATGGAGACAGGGGGAGCAGAAGAAGAAAGCTGATGTCATGTGAGATGTCTTGACATCCTGGAAACGACTTGCAACTTGCAGAATTTCCGCTGTGCTTGATTACTCTGATAATGAAAGTTGCTGATCCCACTTGCATAACTGCTCGTACCTGCTCAGGAAGTGTCTAAGTATGTTTTAGACAAAATTTGCCAAAGGGGGAGATTGTTAGTGCTTAGCTTTACTAAGCTTTAAAAGATTGGCTAAGATTTTGTTAAAACATAAGCACTTAGACAATGAAGGAAAGCTGGAGTTGCTGCACATGATGTCCAACGTTATGTCAAAGAATAAGATCGGGCTGCACAATGCACAAGGCAAGATAAAGTGTCAAATGAAGAATTGAAGCTGCAGGATTCACGATGTCGGATACAATGTCCAGGACATCCTGCCTGAAAATACTGGAATTGCTAAAAGCATTGAAGCTGCAGGATCCACGATGTCGGATACAATGTCCAGGACATCCTGGCCGAAAATACTGGAGTTGCTAAAAGCATTGAAGTTGCAGGATCCACGATGTCGGATACGATGTCCAGGACATCTTGCCCGAAAATACTGGACATATAAATCTGTTATATCTTTAACAGATTATTGTGCAGTTAGCAAGAGATTAGATGATCTATCTTTAGGAACGAATTAAAAGATAATTAAAGTTCGAATTACAAACTAGAAGAGTTCGTTCAGGGATTAAAGATTAAAGATAAAAACTAAAAGATCAAACGTTATCTTTTAGTTCTTTAAGTGCAGATTTTCAGGAAGAATGATAGATCTCATCCAGCACAAGCTGTTGCAGCCCAGACCCACACACTGCTATAAAAACATGGAGGCTGCACGAGTTCTGTACCAAGTCCGGGATTGAAGAGTTGTTTTGTGAGTTTTGGGACTTGAGTGTTTTGTGAGCCACCTTGATGGTACCCTAACATCAAGTGTTGGACCTGAGTGTGTAGAGTTGATCTCTAGTGTGTAGAGTTGATCTCTTTTGCTCAGAGAGCAATCTCTGGAGTGTCCTTGATTTAATTGTAAACACAGGAGAGTGTTTGAGAGGGAGTGAGAGGGGTTCTCATATCTAAGAGTGGCTCTTAGGTAGAGGTCGCACGGGTAGTGGTTAGGTGAGAAGGTTGTAAACAGTGGCTGTTAGACCTTGAACTAACACTATTTTAGTGGATTTCCTCCCTGGCTTGGTAGCCCCCAGATGTAGGTGAGGTTGCACCGAACTGGGTTAACAATTCTCTTGTGTTATTTACTTGTTTAATCTGTTCATACACTCAGAGATAATCTGCATGTTCTGAAGCGTGATGTTGTGACATCCTGTACGACATCTGGCATTGGTATCAGAATTTCACATGGCAGTGTGAAAAAATGGCACGCAGCGTGTTTGCTCCGTGCCCCTATTTAAGGGACCTATAAGGGAGAGAACTAACTAGGCACTTAGCGATAACCCCCCTAAGGTAGTCATATCTCTCTTGATGGTTTCTAGAGGTATTATCCTCTTTGAAGAACATATTGTAGCAGTAGGGACTACTAGCAACAATAAGTTTTCAAAGAGAAAAGCTCTAGATGAGGGTTCACTGTAATCAAGCAAGTCGGAGACCTAGCATGATCACAGATTCACCTCCACTCCTTATGTTCCCACGAACCCGGGTATAGGGCCTTTTTTCACTCACAGTGTGTGCAAATAGTGTTGGTGTTTGTGTGCATCAAATGAATAAATATTTACCTCATGCATACATTTTAAAACGCACTAGAAGCAACAAAGAGTTTATATACACAAGAACATAATGTAGGGAAACCAACAAAGGAGTAAGTCATGGTAAAGCATTTGCACAAGATTAAATGGCCTAACTCTCTAAAAAAATGTCCCCAGTGGAGTCGCCAACTGTCGCAACCTACCCTTCGGCGGGAGGGCGACGCGTGACTCGCGGGATGTGTGTTCCACGAAAGGAATACGCGCGGAGTCGCCACCAACGTTTATTTGAGGAAAACGTCGGAAAAGACGCGATCTACGAACTTTTAAGTGAAAGGTTCGGGAGTTGTATTTACGCACGGGGAAGGTATTAGCACCCCACACGTCCGTCCCAAGGGACAGCAGCCTTTAATCGAATGTGCAAACATGACTTTGATTTTTACGTTCCCTTTTATGTCCTTATATCCTTTATACCCTTTTTATATTTTTCCTTTTTTGTGGTCGACAAGGGTGTTTCCCTTTGCTCCTACGTATTCCTCAATTTGCGATGAGGAAATCAGACCTACGTAGTTCTTTCTTATCAAGTGATTCTTTTTTACTTAAGAGGTGATCATTTTAAGGCGTTGGACCTTAAAAATGATCCATTTTACTTAGTGAGAAATTGAAATGACAAACTTAAAAAGCCTATTTTTATGGACAAGCTTGACTAGGCGAGTTGATTTTAGCCTTAGTTTCACTTTAGTTATTAATCAATTCGATTAAGAATGAGAAATCCCAAAGAGAAAACGTCCGATTGATTTTCCGCTTTATTTTGCTAAAAGATGTTTTTTTATTATTATATTATTTTTTACCTCTTTTTTTATTTCCAACGTGGTTACGGCACGATCGAACGGTCGGAATTTATTTTAACCGAAGTTAACGGATAATACAATTCAAACGTTCGATGGAAATTGATTTTATTTTTAAGTTAAACGAGAAATGACTTAAGTAAAATGGCTTAAGCACGTCAACAGGGGTATAAAAAGTAAACAAAACGAGAATAAAAATGCACGAAACACAATGTGGACCACTACGGGTACATAGAATGAATCGAAAAGCTTGGTTCGAGGTACTTACCCGTTGAAGATCGAAGAACGATGAAGAACGAATGAAGAACGTCGAAGAACGGTCGAAAACCTTCGCGAAATTCCTCACGGAAAACGTTACGAAAACGTTTCAGAAGCGCCTCGGCTTAGATTTTCTTCACGGAAACAATTTTTCCAAGCAAATTCGAAAGAGAGAGAAGTGCCTAAGGGGCTGAACCCTTTTCCTTCTCACTTCCTCCCCTATTTATAGCAAAATAGGGGAGGTGGTTATCGCCCAGCTCGCCCAGGCGAGCCAGGTTGCTTCCTCCAGAAGCAACAGCCTTCTGGAGGAATATTCTGGAGGGCCCAAGTGGGCCTGGGTGCTATTTGCACCCCCATTTTTACTAATTACACCCCCCCTCTGCTTTTTTTTTGTGATTCTTTTTTCGTAAAGTTACGGAAACTTATGAATTTCGTAACGATACTTGTTTTCTTTCCGTAATGTTACGGAACCTTGCGGATTACATAATCATCCCCTTTTTGACTTACGGAATGTTACGGAATCTCACTTAATTATGCAACGATGCTTCCATTTGATTTCCGGTGTGTCACGGAAACTTACGGATTGTGCATCAATATATTTTTTGGTTTTTTGGCATGTCCTGGAATTTCACAAATTGCCTAATAATGGGTGCCAAGCACCTCACAAGGACCAAAGAAAGGTCGCATGTCATCAAGCAAAGGTCCCCGGACGAAATTAGGGTATGACATCTCTTAAGGATCAAGCACAGCTCTCTTTGAGGTTTTGTTATTACTATTGAATTCTGATCAGTTTTTCCTCTTCACCAATTACTCTGTATTTGTTGCTATTAATCCATGCATGCTTAGTGCTTGATTAATTGTCTCTGCGCTTAATTTACGTTCATGCTTAATGATCAGTTTCGTTCATGATTAATTGGTGTATGTGTTGCTTAATCACATAATGACAGCCTTACGTTAATTTTTGCTTAGTAATTTAATTTAGGGTTGGATTAAGTGGTTAAACTAATTAAGGATAAATTCTCGTAACCTAGGATAAGAGAATGCTTGTGAATCAAGGGGAAACAACATGTTTTAATTCTATTACTTTCTAATTCAAATTTGCTTGTTGTTTAATTTACAAAAACAAACAACCCCCCCCCCCAATTCGTTACTATTTTATTACTATCTGTTATGAACGTTTGGTTGACCATTGCTCGTTGGGAGATGACCTAGGATCACTTCCTAGATACTGCATTTTTAATGTTTATTTGATTCGGGTACGGCCTCGATCAAATTTGGCACCGTTGCTGGGGAGCAGTGGACCAAAGGTTCATAATAGTTTTTTTTTGTAGCTCTGTCGTTTAGGTTGTGAGTGTGTGTTGTTTTGTTTTGTGTAGCGTTCTATTTTGCATTTCAGTGTCATCCCCTGCTTAGCAACTATTTCAGTTTTGTGTTTTTCTATGAATAGTGACTAGCGACTGATTCGGTTTTTGTTTTGATAGTTAGAGTTGTTATTTTTGGCTGATTTTTTGTGTGGTAGTTTCTTTTGATCGATATTTTGTGTGAAAAATACCAGGAGCATTTGGTGTGGTTGAATTTAAGAGAGACAAAAATTTTGGGAACTTGTTTTTAGAAAAACTTAAAACGGCTATAACTTTTGCTCCGGGTATCAGAAGGACTATTATTATATATGCATTTGGGGTAGAAAAAAATTTCCCATATTGGGGTAACTGGCTTTAGCCGGTAGAGGTCTCCCAAACTCGAAAAATCAGCTGTTTACTAAGTTTTTTTTTTTATTTTTCAAGTATTATTGTCCTATTTTTCTAAACTTTGCTTAGGTAGTTTTCATAGTTAGAATTTTAATTTTTGTTTGAAATTTTTTGTGCTATCTTTTTGTGATTTTAGGGTGTTGCTCACAAAATTTCAGCTCATTTGGATATCGTTTGACTATAGCTGTAGTTTTAACCCTCCCCTGGGGCTTGTTTGAGAAACACATGATTTGCTGCATATAGTGCATGACTAGGGGCAATCCAGGTGTTTTAAAACCCTTTGATCCTAAAATAGATAGAACCTTTCATAGATTAGTTAGGCATAGTGTGCATCCTGGTCATTCTGTGCATTTTGAGCATTCTGCGCATTCTGTTGAGGGTGATTCTGAATATTCTGATTTTGAGCATTCCACTACCAATTTTCATACTAAGAACATGGATCAACCTGCACCTCGTGAGAGGACTCTTAGGGAGATGGCTGCACCTGATTTCACTTATGAAAGCTTGTGCATTCAATATCCTGATGAGGGTGTTCCATATTGTCGCAACCTACCCTTCGGCGGGAGGGCGACGCATGGCTCGCGGGTGCGTGTTCCAAGAAAGGAATACGCGCAGAGTCGCCACCAACGTTTATTTGAGGAAAACGTTGGAAAACCAGAAAAGACGTGATCTACGAACTTTAAGTGAAAGGTTCGGGAGTTGTATTTACGCACGGGGAAGGTATTAGCACCCCACACGTCCGTCACAAGAGACAGCAGCCTTTAATCAAATGTGCAAATATGACTTCAATTTATGTTATCTTCTCTTTTTATGTTCTTATGTCTTTTTTATGCCTTTTTATATTTTCATCTTTTTGTGGTCGACAAGGGCATTTCCCTTTGCTCCTACGTATTCCTCAATTGTGATGAGAAAATCATACCTACGTAGTTCTTTTGTGAACAAAGCGTTTTGGTTAAGTTATTTTTTATCTTTTTTTGCAAGATATGTTTTTATTGAATGAAAGGTCATTTAAGGCGTTGGACCATTAGACAATCTTTCGATTCTTTTGAAAAGTGAGAAAACATTAAGGCATTGGACCATTAATGATTTCTTTATTTTTGAAAGAGGTAACAAAGTTACATATTGATTTTAGGCTTTTTAGAAATCTACACTTAACCAATAAAAGCATAAAAGACCATTTCAAGGCGTTGGACCTTTGAAAATGGCTTTTTTAGGCGATGACAAAAGTTTGGTTTATGAATTGATTTTAGCCTTAGTTTCACTTTGGTTATTAGTCGATTCGATTTAAGAAAGAGAAATCCCAAAGAAAAACGTCCGATTGATTTTTTTTATTTATTTTACTAAAAGATATTTTTGATATTTATATTATTATTTTACCTCTTTTTGGTTTCTAGCATGGTTACGGCATGACCGAACGGTCGGATTTCATTTTAACAGAAATTTACGGATGTTACAATTCAAATGATTGGTGGAAATTTATTTTATTTTTGATTAGGGGAGAAAATGACTTAAGTAAATGACTAAAGCACGTCAAAAAGGGATACGAAAAGTAAATGAAATGAAAATAAAAGCACGTGAAAACAAATGAGGACCATTAAGGGTACATAGAATGAATAGAAAAGTTCAATTTCGGGAACTTACCGGTTGAAGACCGAAGAACGACGAAGAACGAACGAAGAACGATTGAAAATCTTCGCGAAATCACCCACGGAAACGTTACGGAGGCGCCTCGGCTTGGATTTTCTTCACGGAAACAATTTTTTTTCACTAATTTTAAGTGATCTCGAAATACCAGGAGGATTGAACCTTTTTGTTCTTCCCTCCTTCCACTATTTATAGGAAAAGGAAGGAGATGCTTGTCACCCAGCTCGCCCAGGCAAGCTAGGTTGCTTCCTCTAGATGCAACCGCCTTCTGGAGGAACATCTTGGAAGGCCCAAGTGGGTCTAGTTGCTATTTGGACCCCCATTTTTACTAAATACACCCCCTTCCCTTTTTGGTGATTCTTTTTCCGTAAAGTTACGGAAACTTATGAATTTCGTAATGATACTTGTTTTCTTTCCGTAATGTTGCGGAACCTTACGGATTACGTAATCATCCCCTTTTTTGCCTTCCGGAACGTTACAAAACTTTACGGATTGTGCACTAACAATTCCTTTTAATTTTCGGCATGTCACGGAACTTCACGAATCGTGCTACAACGCTTTTCTTTTGGCTTCCGGCATGTCTCGGAACTTCACAAATTACCTAACAATGGGTGTCAAATACCTCGAAGTGGTCAAACGAGGGTCGCATCCCAACAACGGATGGTCTCCGGATGAAATTAGGGTATGACAGTTGGCCCTATTTACTTGTCTTTTATTGGAGATAAAAGGGAAGTAAAGATAAGACACTAATTTCATTCGAGCGAAACACCATTCGGCCAGTGAACCTCCTTGCCAGCGGAACCTGAAAAAATTTGAAAATGATCAGTACCGACGCATCATCCTGATACTGTTGAATTTGTTCCTCTTGGTTGATACAAGACGCAGAATGACCATAATTTGTCTCTGCGTTTTGTTGGACACGATCGAGCCTGGGCGGCGAGACACAGAATGACCATAATTTGTCTCTGCGTGCCACTGGACACGATCGCCTCTGGATGGCGAAAAGGTGCGCGGAATGACCATAATTTGTCTCCGCCCACCTCTCGACTTACTGTCCCCGAATGACAAAGGGCACAGAATTCGTTTATGCGCGTTTATCACTCGACTTGCGAAATCTGAATGACAAAGGGCGCAGAATCTGTCTCTGCGCGTTTACCACCCAACTTGTTGTTCCTGAATGATAAAGGGCGCAGAATTCGTCTATGCGCGTTTATCACCCAATTTGCGAAATCTGAATGGCAAAGGGCGCAGAATTCGCCTATGCGCGTTTACCACTCGACTCACTGCTCCTGAATGATAAAGGGCGCATAATTCGTCTCTGCGCGTTTACCACCCAACTTGTTGTCCCTGAATGATAAAGGGCGCAGAATTCGTCTATGCGCGTTTATCACCCAATTTGCGAAATCTGAATGGCAAAGGGCGCAGAATTCGTCTATGCGCATTTACCACTCGACTCGCTTCTCCTAAATGATAAAGGGCGCAGAATTCGTCTATGCGCGTTTATCACTCGACTCGCTACTCCTAAATGATAAAGGGCGCAGAATTCATCTATGCGGGTTTATCACTCATCGAGCGTACGGATAACCGCATGTCATCGGGCCCGCCGCCTCTGGATGACAAAAGGCATAGATGACGATGTTAGTCTCTACACGCTATCATGCTTTGAGTCTTAGAGATAGCAAAAGAAAGTTTAAACGGATAACCACTCGAGTATCTCCGCATGTCTCGTGACTCCAAGGTAAGTATGACAGAAATTGTCTGTGCGGAAGATGACGTAAATCCCCGCGTGTCAACGGGCTTGTTGGCCACGATTGACAAAGGGTGCAGAAGACGACGTTAGTCTCTGCGTGCTATCATGCTTTGAGTCTTAGAGATAGCAAAAGAAAGTTTAAACGGATAACCACTCGGGTATCTCCGCATGTCACGTGACTCCAAGGTTAGTATGACAGAAATTGTCTGCGCGGAAGATGACGTAGATCTCCGTGTGTCAACGGGCTTGTTGGCCGCGATTGACAAAGGGTGCAGAAGATGACGTTAGTCTCTACATGCTATCATGCTTTGAGTCTTAGAGATAACAAAAGAAAGTTTAAACGGATAATTACTCGGGTATCTCCGCATGTCACGTGACTCCAAGGTCAGTATGACAGAAATTGTCTGCGCGGAAGATGACGTAAATCTCCGCGTGTCAACGGGCTTGTTGGCCGTGATTGACAAAGGGTGCAGAAGACGATGTTAGTCTTTGCGTGCTATCATGCTTTGAGTCTTAGAGATAGCAAAAGAAAGTTTAAACGGATAACCACTCGGGTATCTCCGCATGTCACGTGACTCCAGGGTCAGTATGACAGAAATTGTGGGGCGGCCGACAAAAGCGAGGCTCTTGCTCCTACGTATCCTCAATGAGGAACTCAGACCTACGTAGTTCTGGATAACTTGTGAGACTAAAATAGTCTCGGTGTTTTCTTCACTGAAATGAGAACACGCTTTAGTAAAGAGACAAAACTTCCAACCAATTAGAGCAACATATGCTTCGGATGAAAGACAATGTGTCTACCAGGGAAGGGGAGTATGCTGATGAAATCTTCTCATAACCACAAATGAGATTTTGGATGTTTAACATTTCGTTTCTAAATGACCATTTAGAGGAAACACTGGGTTCAACAAAAATAGAAGAAAATCACTCAAAGTGTATTAATCTCACACAGGTAAGTGTTTCGTCCAAATTCCGAACCATAGATATGCCATGACTTGATCTTGCAAATCATTTCCTATCAAATCAAAGATTACATGCGTGATCATGGATCAGTAGGACTTTTTCTTGGGAATGGTGTTTTTTTTGTGGGAATTTTGGCTTTGAATGTTTTTGGCCTTTTCCTTTTCTGTTTTTGTTTAGCGCGAGGCGAACAAGTCACCGACGCACAGGATTTTGGTTGGTAATCAAAGGGAGAGGGCCACTTTAGGTCATAGTATCCTTTCTTTTTTTTTTTTGTTTTCTTGGTGACAATTCTGTATTGTTCAGATATTGTCTGGTCCAAAGACCTTTATGCATGTTTCTTCTATTTTCTTTTGACCTTTGATCGGGGATTTTCTTTCTTCTTCTTTTTTTTTCTGCTTTCTCTCCCTCTTTTAATTGGGAATTTTCTTTCCTTTTTTGATTTCTCCCTTTCTTTGATTGGGGATTTTCCTTCTTTTTGTGTTCTCTTCCGAGGGCAAGGATTGATATCCTCACCCTGGGTCAAGGTTTATGGTAAGTTGGGATTTTGGCTCAAGGCTTGTAGCACGGCTGGACATGATATATGTCAGGGTTTGGTTTAGTTCAAGGATAAAAGGGGATGTCCCACATTATTTCCATGACACAAATGCAACAATGATGATTTGGAAATTGTATGCAAAACTAGTCATGCATGCACCTATGCGGACACTCAGGTGTCAAACTTTTATGGTCATGTGATGCTAGGGCTCAGGATTCATTTCCTCTATTTTAGTCAACCCAATGTTTCCAAAATATATTCTTTTATCAATTTGTGCATTCATCTGAGTCTATCTTGGGTGTTTGGAAAAACTTTCACAGCATTTACCCTTCAAATGTGTACACACATTTTTTTTCAAAAACTAGCTATGATCAGCGAATTTTTTCCTTCAAATAAAATTTGGAAATTATCTCTTTTCACGAGCAAGTTGTTTTTTAGCTAGACAACTTTTTATTCTTATTATTTTCTTTTTTCCTTCCTTCTTTTTCTCTCCTTACTTGCTCTCTTTTCCTTTTCCTCTTTCTTCCTTTTTTAAGTTATTTATCATTCGTTCATTTCCTCTCTCTTCTTTCTTTTTTCTCTTTTTCTCTCTGAAAAGGTCGTGCGGATGAGGGTGCACACTACCTACTTACGTCTAACCACAAGGTGAACGAGAAACGCACGAAAATGGTAAGTCGCAAAATGGTGACGAAATAACTGAGAGCCATAACGCCGAAAATTTCTAACAAAAACGAACAGTGATGATAGTAATGTTAGTAACCATATGAACAAAAACAGAAGACAGTGATGTCAACAACAATATAGACAATAACAGAAAAATGTCAATAGCAAACTAATCAAAAAACAGTAATGTCAAAAAATGCGGTGACCTCGGTCACGTGGCTCCGCTTCCTCCCAAGAAGCCGAGCAAGTCTGTCATCTTCTCATCCATGCGAGCCTCCTCTGCATCGTCGGGAGCTCCTGCAGGTGCCTCCTTCGTCTGGGCCTCGGGCCAATCTCCGGGTCATGCGACCTCAGCCCTAAACTGATCTGGAGTAGGGCATGCAAAAGAAGCGAAACCCTGGCCCTACTGACTGAGGCTGAGCTGGTAGAGACACTCATGTATCTGCATCTGCCCCTGGTGGTTGGCCGCCTATTGGCGTAAGATGGGCGCACACTCTAGGGATAAGAAGCTATTAATACACTTTTTCCAAGATAGCTTAGCCAGGGCTGCAGTCGTTTGGTACACTAATCTGGAAGCTTCCCGCATCCGTACTTGGAAGGACCTGATTACTGCTTTCCTAAGGCAATATCAATATAATTCCGATATGGCTCCCGATTGCACTCAGCTACAGAATATTTTCAAGAAGGAAGGTGAGACCTTTAAAGAATACGCACAGCGGTGGAGAGACTTGGCAGCCCAAGTGGCCCCTCCCATGGTCGAAAGGGAGATGATCACCATGATGGTGGACACCCTACCAGTGTTTTACTATGAGAAGTTAGTATGCTACATGTCGTCCAGCTTCGTGGACCTAGTGTTCGCCGGGGAAAGAATTGAAGTAGGGTTGAAGAGAGGGAAGTTCGATTATGTTTCCTCCACAAGTGCCAATGCTAAAAGGATCATAGCAACTGGGGCAAAAAGGAAGGAGGGAGATGCCCACGCCGTTACTTCAGCACCCGCGTGGGTCAAACCCCCACAGACATCCCATGGTACGCATCAGTACGCTCAACATCACCCGAGCTTCTCATCTCACGCCAGGAACTCCTCTAATTCAGCACCCATGCAGCCTAAGGCACCCGTTCAGAGGGAGGCCCCCCAAGTTCCAACTCCAGCCACGACTCGCCCGGTCGACAATTCCAACGTAATGAGGAACTTTCCCCCGAGGCCAATTCAAGAATTCACCCCACTCCCAATGACGTATGAAGACCTCTTGCCGTCCCTCATCGCCAACCAGCTGGTCGTGATAACTCCAGGGAAGATCTTCCAACCCCCATTCCCAAAGTGGTATGATCCTAACGCAATTTGCAAGTACCATGGGAATACCCCGGGGCATTCCATCGAAAAATGCTTGGCCCTTAAATACAAGGTCTAACATTTGATAGATGCTGGATAGCTGACATTCTAAGAGGATCGGCCCAACGTAAAAACTAACCCGCTTGCCAATCATGGAGGGGGAGCGATCAATGCCATTGGGTCAGATAGGCCGCGCAAATCTAAACCTTTAAGGGATGTGGCAACCCCTAGGAGGTTTATCTTTGAGGCCCTACAAAAGGGAGGTGTGATTCCCCACGATTGGCATAAAGAGGACTCTTGTTTGTTGCATCCCAGTGAGCTACATAGCATGGAAATGTGTTTGGCAGTAAAGGAATTGTTGCAGCGAATGATAGATCAAGGTCGACTGGAAGTCGGTGATGAGGGAAGAGAAGAGCAGCATATATGTATGCAGTCTGTGGATGAGAGAAGTTTTGGAAAGCCTAAACCTTTGGTAATATATTTCACCAAAGGCGCAGCTTTGCAAAAACCCCGACACCCCTCGGCAGCTAAGCCTGTCCCTTTCCCATACCAAAATAGTCACGCAGTCCCATGGAGGTACACACCTCCGAACAAAGAAGAAGAAGAAGCCACCGACATCAGTTCGTTGTCGGCCAAGGTAACCAATATCACGGGGCTGAGCGGTGTGACCCGTAGCGGTCGCGTATTTGCACCCCCCGACCTACTAATTCAGCCCACGAACGTTAAGGGGAAGGCAACGGTAGTGGAAGAACAAGATGATAAAATGCCCCTCACTTCGAATGAGGATACTCCGGTGAAAGGTCTTCCGGAGAAAAGGGATGGTTATGGCAAGAAGGAGGTGTCGCTAGAGGAAGCCAATGAGTTTCTCCACATAATTCAACAGAGCGAGTTCAAAGTTATTGAGCAGCTCAACAAAACCCCGGCCACGATCTCGCTGTTGGAATTACTCATGAGCTCGGAACCTCATCGGGCTCTGCTAGTAAAGGTTTTGAACGAGGCCCACGTGGTCCAAGATATCTTTGTGGAAGTCTTCAGAGGGCTCATCAATAATATCACTGCCAACAACTATCTCGCCTTCGCCGAAGAAGAAATCCCTGCCAAGGGAAGAGGGCATAACAAGGCTTTGCACATATTAGTCAAGTGTATGGACCATGTTGTGGCCAAACGTGATGCCCAAAAGCACTTTGGAGAAATTACCGTTTAATGCTTCCCATCTAAAGCCAAGTTCCATGGTAGTTCATGCCATCGAAGGCACCCGCCGAGAGGTTAGGGGAGAGATCGACCTCCTAGTACAAATAAGCCCTCACACCTGTCAGGTTACCTTTCAAATCATGGACATTAACCCCCCTTACAGCTGCCTGTTGGGACGCCCATGGATCCATTCAGTGGGAGTCGTTCCCTCTACACTCCATCAGAAATTGAAGTTCGTAGTGGAAGGGCATTTGGTTATCGTATCGGGCGAGGAAGACATCTTGGTGAGTTGCCCATCCTCTATGCCATATGTGGAGGCCGCGGAGGAGTCATTAGAAACTGCTTTCTAGTGTTTCGAGGTGGTAAGCATTTCCTCCGTGGATTCCTTCTTTGGGCAACCTTGCTTGTCAGATACGACAGTAATGGTGGCCCGGGTAATGTTGGGGAATGGCTACGAGCCTGGAATGGGTTTGGGCAAGGACAATGGCGGCATAACTAGCCTGATAAGCGCCAAAGGAAATCGAGGGAATTTTGGGTTAGGCTACAAACCCACACAGACAGATATAAGGAAAAGCATTGCGGGAAGGAAAAGCGGAAGTCAAGGCTCGCAATTAAGACAAGAAAACGAAGGAAGCCCGCCCTACCACATATGTAGGAGATTTATAAGCGCGGGTCTAGGGGACGAAGGCCAAGTCGTTGCAATATGCGAAGATGATGCTCCGAGTGGTTTGGATTTGGTACGACCATGCCCTCCTGATTTCCAACTAGGAAATTGGCAAGTGGAGGAGCGCCCAGGCATTTACGCGGCAAGCATGATGTAAACCTTTTATGGATTTAAAAAAAACTCTACAGTTGGGCCAAGGCTTTAGAGTTTCCTTTTGTTAAGGCTTTGTGTCTTTTGCTTCTGAATCTATAATATAAAGATCTTTCTTTCATCTGTTCCTGCGTCTCTACCCATTCTCATCCATTTGGATGTTTATTTCTTTATGTTCAAAACGCTAGATCCGACGATGAGTCCCTTGAAGGTACTCATACCTGGGACCCGCCCATCAACTTCGAGCAAGAAACGAATCAAACAAAATATGAAGAGAACGAGGATGTGGGACTTTCCCCAGAGTTGGAAAGGATAGTCGCCCAGGAAGACCAAGAAATGGGGCCTCATCAAGAAGAGACAGAACTAGTAGACTTGGGAACTGGCAGTGGAAAAAGGGAAGTAAAGATAGGCACGGGTATGACCACGCCCATCCGCGAAGAATTAACAGCCCTGCTAAGAGATTACCAAGACATCTTTGCTTGGTCGTACCAAGATATGCCCGGTTTGAGTTCTGATATTGTAAAGCACCGATTACCCCTAAATCTCGAGTGTCCCCTGGTAAAACAGAAACTGAGAAGAATGAAGCCTGAGACATCCTTGAAGATAAAAGAAGAGGTAAAGAAACAATTTGACGTTGGGTTTTTGGTTGTCGCTCAGTACCCGGAATGGGTTGCCAACATTGTACCAGTCCCTAAGAAGGATGGGAAGGTGCGAATGTGTGTGGATTATCGGGACCTGAATCGGGCCAGTCCCAAAGACAACTTTCCTTTGCCGCACATCGATATCCTCGTGGATAATACGGCCAATTTCTCTGGTTACAATCAGATAAAAATGGCGCCGGAGGATATGGAAAAAACTACCTTCGTCACCCTGTGGGGAACGTTCTGTTATAAGGTGATGTCTTTTGGACTCAAGAATACTGGGGCAACTTATCAACGGGCTATGGTAGCCTTGTTCCACGATATGATGCACCAAGAGATCGAGGTCTATGTGGATGACATAATTGCCAAATCTAAATCCGAGGAGGAACACCTTGTCAACCTGCGAAAGTTGTTCGAAAGACTTAGGAAGTATCAATTGAGGTTGAACCCCGCTAAGTGCACTTTTGGGGTCAAATCGGGGAAATTGCTAGGTTTCATCGTAAGCCAGAAGGGGATAGAGGTAGACCCCGAAAAGGTGAAGGCCATCCTCGAGATGTCGGAACCCCGTACTGAGAGGCAAGTCCGAGGTTTCCTGGGACGTTTGAATTATATTGCCAGATTCATATCAGAGCTCACTGCTATTTGTGAGCCGTTGTTCAAACTCTTACGCAAAAACCAAACCGACCATTGGAATGATGATTGTCAAGAGGCATTTGGGAGGATCAAAAACTGTCTCATGAATCCTCATGTGCTTATGCCACCGGTACCCGGAAGGCCTCTCATCTTGTATATGACGATTTTGGATGAGTCGATGGGATGTATGCTGGGGCAACATGACGAGTCCGGAAAGAAAGAGCACGCTGTCTACTACTTGAGTAAGAAGTTCACGGCCTGTGAAATGAATTACTCCCTGCTCGAGAGAACATGTTGTGCTTTAGTCTGGGCGTCCCATCGTCTAAGACAATACATGCTGAGCCATACTACCTGGCTGATATCTAAGATGGACCCGGTTAAGTACATTTTTGAAAAGCCAGCTCTTACAGGATGGATCGCCCGGTGGCAAGTCTTGCTATCCAAGTTTGATATAGTTTACGTCACCCAAAAGGCGATAAAAGGAAGCGCCTTAGCAGATTATTTGGCTCAGCAGCCTCTCAACAACTATCAGCCCATGCATCCCGAGTTCCCAGATGAGGACATCATGGCCTTGTTTGAGGAAAAACTAGACAAGGACCGGGACAAATGGACCGTGTGGTTTGATGGAGCGTCAAACGTTCTAGGCCATGGCATTGGAGCAGTATTAGTCTCTCCAGACAATCAATGTATACCTTTCACGGCCAGGCTGGGGTTCGACTGCACCAACAATATGGCTGAGTATGAAGCATGTGCCCTGGCCGTCCAGGCAGCGATTGACTCCAATGTCAAGCTCCTCAAGGTGTGCGGGGACTCAGCGTTGGTGATCCATCAGCTGAAAGGGGAATGGGAAACTAGAGACCCCAAGCTGATACCCTACAAAGCCTATATCAAGGAGTTGGCTAATTCCTTTGATGAAATCTCCTTCCATCATGTTCCCCGGGAGGAAAATCAAATGGCTGATGCCCTTGCCACTTTGGCGTCCATGTTCCAGCTGACACCGCACGGGGATCAACCATACATTGAGTTCTGGTGTCGGGGCAAGCCTGCGCATTGCTGTCAGGTGGAAGAGGAACGGGACGGTAAGCCTTGATATTTTGATATCAAGCGATATGTTGAAAGCAAAGAGTACCCACCAGAGATTTCCGACAATGATAAAAGGACATTGAGGAGATTGGCGGCCGGTTTCTTCATGAGCGGGAGCATACTATATAAAAGGAACCACAACATGACTCTCCTGCGATGCGTGGATGCCAAAGAGGCGAACCACATGATCGAGGAAGTTCACGAGGGTTCATTTGGAACGCACGCCAATGGGCATGCTATGGCCAGGAAGATCCTGAGAGCAGGTTATTACTGGCTCACCATGGAAAGTGATTGTTGCGTTCATGTAAGGAAGTGCCACAAGTGTCAAGCGTTCGCGGACAATGTCAATGCTCCGCCACATCCTTTGAATGTCATGTCCGCCCCTTGGCCTTTTTCCATGTGGGGAATAGACATCATCGGGGCCATCGAGCCCAAGGCGTCGAACGGTCATCGCTTCATTCTCGTGGTGATAGATTATTTCACCAAGCGGATCGAGGCGGCTTCCTACACCAATGTCACGAGGAGTGTAGTGGTCAGATTCATAAAGAGGGAGTTGATTTGTCGGTATGGACTCCCTAGGAAGATCATTACTGACAATGGCACCAACCTGAATAACAAGATGATGCAGGAAATGTGTGCGGATTTCAAAATCCAGCATCACAACTCCACGCCCTACCGACCAAAGATGAACGAAGCCGTGGAAGCAGCCAACAAGAAAATTAAGAAAATCATTCAGAAGGTGACAGTATCATACAAAGATTGGCATGAGATGTTGCCTTTTGCCTTGCATGGATACCGAACTTCAGTGCGAACTTCTACTGGGGCAACGCCGTATTCCTTGGTTTATGGAATGGAAGCGGTACTCCCATTTGAAGTAGAGATCCTTTGCCAGAGGATACTAGCAGAATTGGGCTTAGAGGAATCAAAGTGGGCTCAAACACGCTATGACCAACTCAACCTTATTGAAGGGAAGCGCTTGACGGCCATGAGTCATGGGCACCTGTATCAACAAAGAATGAAGAATGCATTTGACAAGAAGGTACGCTTGCGCAAGTTCCATGAAGGAGACCTTGTGCTGAAAAAGATGTCCCACGCTGTTAAGGATAGTCGAGGGAAGTGGGCCCCGAACTACGAAGGGCCTTTCGTTGTGAAAAGGGCTTTTTCCGGAGGAGCCCTAGTGCTTACCAGGATGGATGGTGAGGAGCTACCTTTACCTGTGAACTCTGATGTTGTCAAGCAATACTATGCTTAGAATCTAGGGCAATTAAGGATGTCGCCACATGTTATTTTATTTTTGTGTGTCTTCCACGTTTTCCCCAGGGATTCTCGTCTATTGTATATCTCTCGTCAGAGTCTTTTAAAAGAAGAGAACGAGGTTTGAGGCTTCATTCCTCACCTTGATTTTAAACCTTGTGTTAGTTCGTAACAACCTGAGCCCTTTCGCTCAGTTCATGGGATGCCCCAAGCACTTAAGTAAAATTGAACCTAACCAGCTTTCACTAATAAGATTATTGCATTTGAAGACATTCATGCATACGCATACGCATGCATATTTTGTGATAATAGGGGCAGAATCGTCTTAGGCCTCGGTCAAAAGTCGAGACAAAGTTAACGGCAGAGGCCAATCAAGGTAAGTCGACGATGCGGTCACGATAAGCCACGCATTTTTGTTTCCTACTTTCAGGCACTTAGGAATGAACACAAATAGAGGCTAGGGTCACGACCGACAGATCGTCATCCCTTCCCAGCTCTGGGCAAGCGAAAAACGCCACTGCAAGGCAGCCTAGTATCCTTTTAATTCACGGTAGTTATTACTGTTGTTTGTTTAAATTAAAAATGAACGCCTAATCTACCTTGAGTGGGTTCGAATAAGCGAGCGCCAACCCGCAGAGGGCCATGCTTATGTTTCCCCTAAAAAAAAAATGGCAGGTTAGCTCGCCTGGGTGAGTTGTGCTCGCTTGGGCGTGCAACCCCTGCACCAAAATATAAAAAACGAGGGAGGGGAACGTTTTCTGGACTCAAAAACTCCCCCCCCCCCCCCCGCTCATTCAAAAGAGCAAGGCTTACGGGACTCACGATTTTTGCTCCCCCAAGCCACCTTTGGTTGCATTTTGCTTTCATTTTTGGTACTCTTACTCACTCCAACAAGTAAGTATTTAATCCTTGAGTTTTCTAGCTTTCCATTGGTGCATCTTGTTCATCTTTTGGTGCTTTAAATTGTGAGAATGTGCTCAAATTTGTGGGGCAATTTTGGGTTGTTTTCATGCTTGATTTGTTTGAATTGAGGGGTTGCAGGGGATGGCCTTAGGCCTATGTTGCATTCTGAGGCAATGGGGCATGCCACATTGCCCCCACTCTCTTGCTATTCATGCCTAAACATGCGCCCACCAAGTGCTCGATGAAATGCCTCAATGACATATGAACATGGTTTTGTAAGATTGGGATTGTGGGACTGTTTTATATACATAGGGACAGCATAAAGGATTTGAAATGAGTGCCCAAATGCAATTCTAAGCTTGGGAACCCAAGCTTTTAATTTCAAAGCAAGGAAACATGACTTATGCCTAGATATCTAAATTTTGGTTTTGAATGTGAAAAGGAATGAATATTAGAACATTCTTGAGAGGGTTTTTACTAGAATTTGGCTGCCCCATGAGGAATACTTTACGCCTAGGTAGCATGGAAAATACCTTTCAATGGTATATATATATATGTGAATATAGGTAGCGCGGAAATACCTTGCAAAGTGTGTGAATATATGGCATAAAAATACCTTTCAAAGTGTGAATAAGTAGCAAAATGCCTTTCAACACATGCATATTTGGGGATAGGTAGCATTAGGAGCCTTTTAAAAAAAAATGTACCCATGTCAAAAATGGCACGAGGATGCTTCCCAAATGAATATATGATGTGGAATTGCCCCTCAAGTGTATATGGATGGCATGAAATTTCCTTTTCAAATGCAAGTGTGTGCTTGACATGAGATTGGATTTCCAATGTGCATATATGTATAAATAAATGTGAATGAAACAACAAAAATTTATATGTTAAATAAAATACTTCAAATGTGTGTAGGTGCTTTGTGATAGCAAAATGCTTAGGATATGGGCACATGTAATTTTTACACAATATTTTGAGCATGTGTATATGTATTCTTTTCAAAAAATATATATGTGTGGTAACTAGGATATTTTGAATACCCTTGTATGTTGATATAAATAATAGGATATTTTACGCATACGCACGTTCGTAAATATTTTACATTAAGGAAATGTGTGCGCGAGTTTGTCCTAAATCGAAAAGATTATCATGCCATTTTTGCTTTAAAATAAGTGTTTCTTGTAAACTAACTTTCCAAATGTTTGTCTTCGCAGGAAATGGCTCCGAGAAAGCTTTCCACAAAGCGATCTAGGAAGGACGTCGCGGCCGAAGGGACTAGTGCCACTCCCGAGTTTGACAGCCATCGTTTCAGGAGCGCTGAGCACCAGTAGTGTTTCGAAGCCATCAAGGGATGGTCCTTCCACCGAGAGAGACGCGTCCAGCTCAGGGATGATGAGTACACAAATTTCCAGGAGGAGATAGCTCGCCGGCGTTGGACGTTGCTGGTCACTCCCATGGCCAAGTTTGATCCGGACATAGTTCTCGAGTTTTATGCCAATGTTTGGCCCACGGAGGAGGACGTGTGGGACATGTGGTCGTGGGTGAGGGGCCAGTGGATTCCTTTTGATGCAGATGCCCTCAACCAGTTCCTGGGATACCCGCTAGTGTTGGAGGAGGGGCAGGAGTGCGAGTACAGTCAGAGAAGGAACCGGGCCGATGGATTTGATGAGGAGGCCATTGCCCAGCTGCTATGCATACTAGGTCAGGATTTTGCCCTGACCGCTGCCGGGAAACGGGTGCAGATCATGTGCACCAGCATGACTACCTTGACCCCAAACGTGGATGACGTTGCTCCTCAGCAACATCCTGCCCAATGATCGTAACTCCGACCTCCCTCTTCCGAAGTGTTAGCTGGTGTATGCCATCCTGACACGGATGAGCGTCCATGTGGCTCAGCTGATCGCTGATGCCATTTATTTATTTGCAGGTATGCCACCTACCAGGCACCCTTTAGGTCTAACAGGGCCCTAGGTTTTCCAGCATTGATCACGGGTCTCTGCCAGTCGTTCGAGGTTCCCGTCACACCTAGTAAGGTGATTCGACCGCCGATCACCCGGGCCTTCATAGTGAAGTATTGCACGCCTAGACAGGCACAGGGTGGCGCACCGCAGGCCCCAGACGCACCGCTGCCACCTCATCAGGTTGATCCCGCTGGGTCATTTGATACGGAGCGGTATTTACATCATTTGGTTCGCCAGCAAGCGGCCAACCACAGGGCGCATGTGCAGACCCATGACTGTCTCTACCAGCTTAGCCTCAGTCTGCAGAGCCAGGGGTTCACTTCTTTTCCGTGCCCTACTCCAGATCAGTTCAGGGCATAGGTCGCATGGCCCAGAGATTGGCCTGAGGCCCAGGCAGGGGAGGCACCCACAGAGGCTCCCGGCGATGGAGAGGAGGCCCGCATGGATGAGGAGATGACAGATTTGCTCGATTTATTGGGAGGCAGCGGAGCGACGTGACCGAGGTCACCGCATTTTTTACATATCTGTTTCTGTTTTGATTAGTTAGTTATTAAATGTTTTTTGTTATTGCCCGTATTATTGTTGATATTACTATTTTCTGTTTTGTTCATATGGTTACTAACGTTACTATCATTATTGTTCGTTTCTGTTAGAAATTTTTGGCGTTATGGCTCTCAGTTATTTCGTCACCATTTTTGCGACTTACCATTTTTGTGCATTTTTCGTTCACCTTGTGGTTAGACGTAAGTAGGTAGTGTGCGCCCTTGTCCGCACGACCTTTTCAGATAGAAAAAGAGAAAGAAGAGAGCGGAAATGAACAAATGATAAATAACTTAAAAAGAGGAAAAAGAAAAGAGAGCAAGTAAGAAAAGAAAAAGAAGGAAGGAAAAAGAAAACAATAAAAATAAAAAGTTGTCTAGCTAAAAAACAACATGCTTGTGAAAAGAGATAACTTCCTACTTTTCTTTGAAAGAATTCACTGATCATAACCAGTTTTAGAAAAAAATGTGTATACACTTGAAGGATGAATGCTATGAAAGTTTTTCGAACACCCAGAATAAGACTCGGATGAATGCACAAATTGATAAAGGAACATATTTTGGAAACACTAGGTTGACTAAAATAGAGAAAATGAATTATAAGCCCTAGCATCACATGACCCAAAAACTTTTCGACACTTGAGTGTCCACATAGGTGCATGCATGACTAGTTTTGCATAAAATTTCCAAATCATCATTGTTGCATTTGTGTCATGGAAATAATGTGGGACATCCCCTTTTATCCTTGAACCAAACCAAACCCTGACATATATCATGTCCATCCGTGCTGCAAGCCTTGAGCCAAAATCCCAATTTACCATAAACCTTGCCCTCAGAAGAAAACAAAAAAAGAAAGAAAGGAACTTCCCAATCAAAAGAGTGGGATAAAACAAAAAGAGAAAATCCCCAATTGAAGAGTGGGAGAAAGCAAAAAAAAAAAAGAAGGAAAGAAAATTCCTGATCAAATATTGGAAGAAAACAGAAGAAATATACGGAAAGGTCTTTGGACCAGACAATATCTGAGCAATACAGAATTGTCACCAAGAAAACATGGAAAGAAAGGGAACCACAGCCTAAAGAGGTCTTCCCCCTTTGATTACCAACCAAAAATCCTGTGCATCGGTGACTTGTTCGCCTCGCGCTAAACAAAAACAGAAAAGAAAAAGGCCAAAAACACTCAAAGCCAAATTTCCCACCAAGAAAAACCCCATTCCCAAGAAAAAGTCCTATTGATCCATGATCACGCACGTAATCTTTGATTTGATAGGAAATAATTTGCAAAATCAAGTCATGGCATATCTATGGTTTGGAATTAGGATGAAACACTTACCTGTGTGAGATTGATACACTTTGAGTGATTTTCTTCTATTTTTGTTGAACCCAGTGTTTCCTCTAAATGGTCATTTAGAAACGAAATGCTAACATCCAAAATCTCATTTGTGGTAATGAGAAGATTTCATCAGCATACTCCCCTTCCCCGGTAGACACATTGTTTTTCATCCAAAAAGCATATGTTGCTCTGATTAGTTGGAATTTTTCTCCCTTTACTAAAGCATGTTCGCATTTTAGTGAAGAAAACATCGAGACTATTTTTAGTCTCACAAGTTAACCAGAACTACGTAGGTCTAAGTTCCTCATTGAGGATACGTAGGAGCAAGAGCCTCGCCTTTATCGGCCACCCCCACAAATTCTATCATTCTAACACTGGAGTCACGTGACATGCGGAGATACCCGAGTGGTTATCCGTAAAAAATTTCTTTTGTTATCTCTAAGACTCAAAGCATGATAGCACGCAGAGACTAACATCGTCTTCTGCACCCTTTGTCAATCGCGGCCAACAAGCCCGTTGACACACGGAGATTTACATCATCTTCCGCGCAGACAAATTCTGTCATACTGACACTGGAGTCACGTGACATGCGGAGATACCCGAGTGGTTATCCGTAAAAACTTTCTTTTGCTATCTCTAAGACTTAAAGCATGATAGCACACAGAGACTAACGTCGTCTTCTACAACCTTTGTCAATCGCGGCCAACAAGCCCGTTGACACGCGGAGATTTACGTCATCTTCCATGCAGACAAATTTTGTCATACTGACACTGGAGTCACGTGACATGCGGAGATACCCAAGTGGTTATCCGTAGAAACTTTCTTTTGCTATCTCTAAGACTCAAAGCATGATAGCAAGTTGAGTGGGTAAACGCGTAGATACAGATTCTGCGCCCTTTATCATTCAGGAACGACAAGCAGAGTGGGTAAACGCGTAGATACAGATTATGCACCCTTTATCATTCAGGAACGACAAGCTGAGTGGGTAAACGCGTAGATACAGATTCTGCACCCTTTATCATTCAGGAACGACAAGCTGAGTGGGTAAACGCGTAGATACAGATTTTGTGCCCTTTATCATTCAAGAACGACAAGTTGAGTGGGTAAACGCGTAGAGACAGATTCTGCACCCTTTATCATTCAGGAACAACAAGTTGGGTGGTAAACGCGCAGAGGCAAATTCTGCGCCCTTTGTCATTCAAGAAACAACAAGTTGAAGGGTGGGCGGAGACAAATTAGGGTCATTCCGCACACCTTTTCGCCATCTAGAGGCGGTCGTGTCCGGTGGCACACAGAGACAAATTATGGTCATTCTGTGTCTCGTCGCCCAGGCTCGATCGTGTCCAACTAAACGCAAAGACAAATTATGGTCATTTTGCGTCTTGTATCAACCAAGGGGAGCAAATTCGACAGTATCAGGATGATGTGTCAGTACTGATCATTTTCAATTTTTTGCAGGTTCCGCTGGCAGGGAGGTTCACTGGTCGAGTGGTGTTTTGCTCGAACGAAATTAGTGTCTTATCTTTACTTCCCTTTTATCTCCAATAAAAGACAAGTAAAGAGGGACAACTGTCATACCCTAATTTCGTCTGGGGACCATCCGTTGTTGGGATACGACCCTCGTTTGACCACTTCGAGGTACTTGGCACCCATCATTAGGCAATTCGTGAAGTTTCGTGACGTGCTGGAAGTCAAAAGAAAGCATTGTAGCACAATCCGTGAAGTTCCGTGACATGCCGGGAATTAAAAGGAAGTGTTAGTGCGCAATCCGTAAAGTTCTGTAACACTCCGGAAGGCAAAAAGGGGATGATTACGTAATCCGTAAGGTTTCGTAACATTCCGGAAAGAAAACAAGCATCGTTACAAAATTCGTTAAGTCATTTTCTCGCCTAAATCAAAAATAAAATAAATTTCCACCGATCATTTGAATTGTAATATTTGCTAATTTCATTTAAAATGAAATCCGACCGTTCGATCATGCCGTAACCACGTTGGAAACCAAAAAGAGGTAAAATAATAATATAATAATCAAAAATATCTTTTAGTAAAATAAAACAAAAAAATCAATCGGACATTTCTCTTTAGGATTTTTCTTTCTTAATCGAATCAACTAATAACCAAAGTGCAACTAAGGCTAAAATCAATTCATAAACCAAACTTTTATCATCGCCTAAAAAAAATCCATTTTTAAAGATCCAATGCCTTGAAATGGTCTTTCCCGCTTTTATTAGTTAGATGTAGATTTCGAAAGGCCTAAAACCAACATGTAACTTTATTACCTCTTTCAAAAATAAAGAGATCATTAATGGTCCAATGCCTTAATGTTTTCTATCCTTTAAAAAGAATCAAAAGTTTGTTTAATGGTCCAACGCCTTAAATGACCTTTCATTCAATAAAAACATGTCTTGCAAAAAGGATAAAAACAACTTAACCAAATACTTTGTTCGCAAAGAACTACGTAGGTCTGATTTCCTTATCGCAATTAAGGAATACGTAGGAGCAAGGGAAACACCCTCGTCGACATCAAAAAGATAAAAAAATATAAAAAGAAATAAAGACGTAAAAGGGAACGTAAAAATTAAAGTCATGTTTGCACATTTAATTAAAGGTTGTCGTCTCTTGTGACGAACGCGTGGGGTGCTAATACCTTCCCCGTGCGTAAATACAACTCCCAAACCTTTCACATAAAGTTCGTAGACCACGTCTTTTCCAGTTTTTCTGATGTTTTCCTCAAATAAACGTTGGTGGCGACTCCACGCGTATTCCTTTCTTGGAACACGCACCCGCGAGTCACGCGTCGCCCTCCCACCGAAGGGGAGGTTGCGACATTCGTCCTATCGTATTTGGGGGAGGATGGTGCACGGAAGCTAGGAGAGTTGGGTCTGCTTCGGCAGTCGAACTAACGGCGGCAGCGGTGGCCATGTTTTTCTCCATGAGTTGCCTCATTCCTAACATGGCCTCCATCATGAAAGCCATTTGTTCTTTCAGAGCCGACATGTCGGCTTTCATCTATTCCTGTGTCTCCTCTTGATCACCCATCGTTCTAGATTTGGATCTAGTGCGATAGGGATGCCTTGGGGCGCGTTTAGTTATGGTGTTTTTTTCCTAAAAACCCAAACGTGAGGAGTAGGTAAAAAATAATGAATGCATGTTAGAGATAAAATGCAGGAGTGATTTGATTCGCACTGACTTTTGGAGTAAAAACATGGGATAAACTCATTTTATTCAAAAAGTTATAACCAGTCAAGATCTGAGTGACAATACAAGTTCCCTAGCGGTTTATAATTATATGGGCCATTAGATCTATCATATGCTGACAATAGCCGAGAAGTCCATGGATCTCCTCGGGGGCGGAGTAGGTGTCCGCCATTGCCTTGGCCTTGGCTAGTAGCCGGGGAAGCTCTTGACTCCTGTTCAAGGTAAGAGCAAATCGGTCCATCCACATCGTTGCCTCTTGATGTAGCGAGTCGATCACCCTTCCTCTAGCCTCCTTTTCCGCGTACACTTGGGCATACTCGTCCTCCACTCTATGCTCGTGGGCCGCAGCTAGATTTAGTTCTTCTTGGTACTTGGTGATGATAGCTAACATGTTGGTCTCTGTCTCGCATAACCGCTGAGACAAACTTCTTTTGGACCTCAAGCAAGTCTTCAATTCATCTTTCAAGATCAAACTGTCTACTTGTGATTGGTCCCTTTCCTCTCTTCGGAGTTTAAGCTCACTGTTGTTGCCCCACAGAGCCCCTCGGAATTTGTTCCGGCCGTGTTCTTCCCTACAAGCCCTCTTGGTTTCTCGTTCCAAGGCTTTGGTGGTAGCCACATTTACATCTCTCAGTTCGGTATTCTCCTTTCGGATTTTCAGAGCTGCTGATTTGAACCTTTCTTTAACTGTTTGGGCTTGCTCGAGTTCCACCCTAAGGGCCTGCACTTCTTCGTCTTCCTCCGGTGCCTCAACTTCCTCTCTTTTAGCGGTTCTCAAACTCGGAAGCCAATTCAAACCTTGCACATGGGCTTTTAACCACTTACTATAGCCCCTGATGGGCCCATTGTTACTGCCCCTGAGTTCCTTGTCCTTCTTTTGCAACACCTCCCATGCCTTGCGGACCTTCTGAAGTGTCTCCACGTCGGTCTTATTGAAGCCTCGTGAAATGACAGGCACAAGCTCATCCTCTAGTGGCACCCCTCTCATAGGGTAGTCAAGTTGTCTTATAGTAAGAACGGGATTGTAGCTGATGCAACCCCTCGTCCCCATCAAGGGAACATTTGGAAATCCTCCGCATGAAATAAGAACTCCGGTTCTTCCTTCCTTCCATCGAGGGAACCAGTTGACAGATGCTCCTTCTTTGCTTGCTAAGAGTTGGTCCCAATTTGCCCCTCCTTTCTCTGTGCATGAATGATGGCTTTCTAGCGGGCAAGCATGCCTCACCTCTTGGCGAAAAAGGTGTGAAATTAACCATACATAAAGAGCTGGAGTACAGCAAACAATCCTTGTATTGCTCTTTTCACATCTTCGGTCGAAGGTGTCATATAGGTCGGCTAGCATAGCGATAATCAGGCTTTCCTTGTGGTTATGATAGGCGAGAAAAGCATTGATCGCTGCTAGGTCCACCAACCCATCCACATTCGGAAAGAGGACTCCTCCGAAAATCAACAGTGTGAGAATATCTATGAACGGGGCCCACTCGCCTTTACCTACCAAGATTCTTGCTTTTGCCTCCAAATATTTTCTCGGTATTCCAACCAACCCATTTTCGGCTTGCTTCCTGTGGTCTAATTCCTGCGCCGAGATTTGGTCTATCTTGGAAATTCTAGCTAATGAGGGATAAAACCCCGAGAAGAGGTAGGGTTTCCTTCCCCCTAGAGGGCATCCTAGGATCTCTTCAAATTCTTCTACCATAGGTGATAGCTGGAAGTCCCCAAAGGTGAAGCACCTCATCAGCTGATCATAATACTGAGCGAGGGAGGCAATGGCCTCTGTGGAGACTTCTACCATGGCTAAGTCCCAGATTTTACCGTAAGCTTTGTGAAAAGCTTGCCACTGGAGCTGACCCATTAACTGCCCTAACTCCTTTAGACTGGTGGTCCTTAGGCTCTTGACCATGACT
Organism: Glycine max; assembly: GCF_000004515.6. Classification (NCBI taxonomy): domain Eukaryota; kingdom Viridiplantae; phylum Streptophyta; class Magnoliopsida; order Fabales; family Fabaceae; genus Glycine; species Glycine max. The sequence goes on from NC_038244.2 coordinate 31,223,149, forward strand.
TGATAAAACCTCATTTTAAGTGAAGGCATTTGACTTGATCCTATGTTTTACGGTTGAACAAAAATCGGTGCGAATTAAAACTCTGACACCTATCATGAGTGGAATGGATGAATGCATGAAGAAATGCATATAACACAGATGCAATTTATGAATACGGGAGCCCGAGAAATTGACTCCTTCTTAGATACAACGTCTTGGGGTAGCAAAGTGCCCGACGTATGTATTTAAGAAGGTGGCACGGACCCTCCGTTGGTTTGCCAAAGAGGGGGATCACAACAGAATCCGTGCGTGATACCTATGTGAAAGGTGCAACACGGGAATGTACAGTATGACAATATTCACAAAATATAAGCAAAAGGGTACATGACACTTATGCATGGCAGTGTGAAAAAATGACACGCAGCGTGTCCGCTTCGTGCCCCTATTCAAGGGACCTATATGGGAGAGAGCTAAAAGGGTTTTTAGTGATAATCCCCAAGGTGGTCATATCTCTCTTGATGGTCTCTAGAGGTATCATCCTCTTCGAAGAACATATTGCAGCAGTAGGGACTACTAGCAACAATATGTTACCAAAGAGAAAAACTCTAGATGAGGATTCACTGTAATCAAGTAAGTCGGAGACCTAGCATGATCACAGATTCACCTCCACTCCTCATGTTCCCACGAACCCGGGTATAGGGCCCTTTTTTTTCAAATCACCGTGTGTGCAAATAGTGTTGGTGTTTGTGCGCATCAAACGAAAATATTTACCTCATGCATACATTTTAAAACACACTAAAAGCATCAAAGAGTTATATACACAAGAAAATAAGGAAAATAAAGGGAAACCAACAAATGAGGATGTCATGATAAAACTTTGCACAAGATTAAATGGCCTAACTCTTAACAAACAGTCCCTAGTGGAGTCGCCAACTATCGCAACCTACCCTTCGGCGGGAGGGCGACGTGTGACTCGCGGGTGCGTGTTCCAAGAAAGGAATACGCGCGGAGTCGCCACCAACGTTTATTTGAGGAAAACGTCAGAAAAACCGGAAAAGACGTGATCTACGAACTTTAAGTGAAAGGTTCGGGAGTTGTATTTACGAACGGGGAAGGTATTAGCACCCCACACGTCCGTCACAAGAGACGGCAGCCTTTAATCAAATGTGCAAATATGACTTCAATTTATGTTATTTTCCTTTTTTACATTCTTATGTCTTTTTTATGCCTTTTTATATTTTTATCTTTTTGTGGTCGACAAGGGCATTTCCCTTTGCTCCTACGTATTCCTCAATTGTGATGAGAAAATCATACCTACGTAGTTCTTTTGTGAACAAAGCGTTTTGGTTAAGTTATTTTTTATCCTTTTTTGCAAGATATGTTTTTATTGAATGAAAGGTCATTTAAGGCGTTGGACCATTAGACAATCTTTCGACTCTTTTGAAAAGTGAGAAAACATTAAGGCATTGGACCATTAATGATTTCTTTATTTTTGAAAGAAGTAACAAAGTTACATATTGATTTTAGGCTTTTTAGAAATCTACACTTAACCAATAAAAGCGGAAAAGACCATTTCAAGGCGTTGGACCTTTGACAATGGCTTTTTTAGGCGATGACAAAAGTTTGGTTTATGAATTGATTTTAGCCTAGGTTTCACTTTGGTTATTAGCTGATTCGATTTAAGAAAGAGAAATCACAAAGAAAAACGTCTGATTGATTTTTTTTTATTTATTTTACTAAAAGATATTTTTGATATTTATATTATTATTTTACCTCTTTTTGGTTTCCAGCGTGGTTACGGCATGACCGAACGGTCGGATTTCATTTTAACAGAAATTAACGGATGTTACAATTCAAATGATCGGTCGAAATTCATTTTATTTTTTATTAGGCGAGAAAATGACTTAAGTAAATGACTAAAGCACGTCAAAAGGGGGTACGGAAAGTAAATGAAATGAAAATAAAAGCGCGTGAAAACAAATAAGGACCACTAAGGGTACATAGAATGAATTGAAAAGTTCGATTTCGGGAACTTATCGGTTGAAGACCGAAGAACGACAAAGAACGAACGAAGAACGTCGAAGAACGGTTGAAAATCTTTGCGAAATCACCTACGGAAACGTTACGGAAGCGCCTCGGCTTGGATTTTCTTCACGGAAACAATTTTTTTTCACTAATTTTAAGTGATCTCGAAATACCAGGAGGGTTGAACCTTTTTGTTCTTCCCTCCTTCCCCTATTTATAGGAAAAGGAAGGAGATGCTTGCCACCCAGCTCGCCCAAGCGAGCTAGGTTGCTTCCTCCAGAAGCAACCGCCTTCTGGAGGAACATCCTGGAAGGCCCAAGTGGGCCTGGTTGCTATTTGAACCTCCATTTTTACTAAATACACCCCCTTCCCTTTTTTGGTGATTCTTTTTCCGTAAAGTTACGGAAACTTACGAATTTCGTAACGATACTTGTTTTCTTTCTATAATGTTGCGGAACCTTACGGATTACGTAATCATCCCCTTTTTTGCCTTCCGGAACGTTACAGAACTTTACGGATTGCGCACTAACACTTCCTTTTAATTTTCGGCATGTCACGGAACTTCACGGATCGTGCTACAATGCTTTTCTTTTGGCTTCTGGCATGTCTCGGAACTTCACAAATTGCCTAACGATGGGTGCCAAATACCTCGAAGTGGTCAAACGAGGGTCGCATCCCAACAACGGATGGTCTCCGGACGAAATTAGGGTATGACACATATGTTCTCAAGACTGGACTAATACATTTGCTGCCCAAGTTTCATGGTCTTGCAGGTGAAGATCCTCATAAGCATCTTAAGGAGTTCCATATTATTTGTTCCACCATGAAGCCCCCTGATGTCCAGGAAGATCATATCTTTCTAAAGGCTTTTCCTCATTCTCTGGAGGGTGTGGCAAAAGATTGGCTATACTACCTTACTCCCAAGTCTATTTTTAGCTGGGATGACCTTAAGAGGGTGTTCTTGGAGAAATTCTTCCCTACATCTAGGACCACTACCATTAGAAAAGACATTTCAGGCATCAGGCAACTTAGTGGAGAGAGCTTGTATGAGTACTGGGAAAGATTCAAGAAATTGTGTGCAAGCTGTCCTCACCACCAGATTTCTGAGCAACTCCTCCTTCAATATTTCTATGAGGGACTTAGCAACATGGAGAGGTGTATGATTGATGCTGCCAGTGGTGGAGCCCTTGGTGATATGACTCCTGATGAGGCTAGGAATTTGATTGAGAAGATGGCTTCCAACTCCCAACAATTCAGTGCAAGAAATGATGTTATTTTCCTTAGAGGAGTCCATGAGGTGGCCACGGATTCATCTTCATCTATTGAAAATAAAAAGCTTGAAGGAAAACTTGATGCCTTGGTCAACCTAGTAACTCAGCTTGCCATGAATCAGAAATCTGCCCCTATTGCAAGAGTCTGTGGTCTATGAGTTGTGAGTCTGCTATGTTTTTCTGTGCATTCTCTAGTTGTTTTGTTGAATGCTTGGTGTTGGTTGTTTGCTGATGTTTGATGTTCGTTGTTTGCTATTAGCCCTTACTCACTAGTTGTGTTTTAATGAGCTATATAGATTTGATTGTTGTAGTCGTATTGAATTTGTTTTTCTGATGTCTGCTATACCATGAATTTCAATGCCGGGTCACGAATTATCAGACTGGCCACCTGTATAATTTGTGAATGGCAATGGAATGATATGGCAAGCGATCAGAAAATGAAAATGATGGAAAGTGGGTGTTAATGTCTGGAGATCACCATATCTCTGTCCTTCTTTGTAGCAATCTGAAGTCAATGAACAACCTGAAGCTTATGCTGCAAACATTTATAATAGACCCCCTCAGCAGCAAAACTAACAACAGTAGAATAATTATGACCTTTCAAGTAACAGATACAATCCAGGTTGGAGGAATCATCCAAATCTGAGATGGGCAAGTCCTCCACAACAACAACAGCATGTCCCTCCCTACCAGAATGTTGCAGGTCCAAGCAAGCCATATGTTCCTCCTCCAATGCAACAACAACAACAGCAACAACAAAGACAACAAGCAACTGAGGCTCCTCCTCAACCTTCCCTAGAAGAGTTAGTGAGGCAAATGACCATCCAGAATATGCAATTTCAGCAAGAGACAAGAGCCTCCATTCAGAGTCAGACAAATCAGATGGGGCAGATGGCTACTCAGTTAAACCAAGCACAGTCCCAAAATTCTGACAAATTACCTTCACAAACTGTGCAGAATCCAAGAAATGTGAGTGCCATCACCTTGAGGTCTGGCAAGCAATTTGAAGTTCCTCCACCAGTAGCAACACCTACACCTGAACCTGTCAAGCTTCATTCTGCACCTGAAAAAGAGGATGAGATAGTTGCACAAGAGAGGAAGCTCCCTGATCATGAGGGAGCTAACAAAAAATTTTATGCAGGTGGACCTTCTTCTAGTAGTTCTGACTTGCAACAGCCTCCTATCCCTCTTCCATTTCCACCTAGAGCAATTCCAAACAAAAAAATGGAAGTGGAAAAGGAGATCTTGGAGACCTTCAGGAAAGTAGAGGTGAACATACCTCTACTAGATGCCATCAAGCAGATTCCATGATATGCCAAGTTTCTAAAGGAGTTGTGCACCCACAAAAGGAAGTTCAAAGGCAATGAAAGGATTAGCATGGGCAGAAATGTGCCAGCATTGATAGGTAAATCTATTCCTCACATTCCTGAGAAATGTAAGGACCCAGGTACTTTTTGCATACCTTGCATTATTGGGAACAATAAATTTGAGAATGCCATGCTAGATCTAGGAGCATCAGTTAGTGTCATGCCTCTGTCCATTTTCAATTCTTTATCTCTTGGACCTTTGCAATCTACAGATATGGTGATTCATTTGGCAAATAGAAGTGTTGCTTACCCCGCAGGTTTCATAGAGGATATGCTGGTTCGGATTGGTGAACTTATTTTTCCTATTGATTTTTATGTTCTTAATATGGAAGAGGGATTTTCCCGTGGTTCAGTTCCAATTATTTTAGGCAAGCCATTTATGAAAACAGCCCGAACCAAGATAGATGTTTATGCTGGCACATTGTCTATGGAATTTGGTGATATTGTTGTTCATTTTAACATTCTTGATGCCATGAAACATCCATCTGAGGATCATTTTGTTTTTCGTGCTGAGATAATTGATCAGATTGTTGATGATTATATGTTTGATTTTGATTCTGCTCTTCATGGTAGGAAACATCCATTTTTATCTGATCTGCATACTTGTCATTCCTTATGCATTGAATATGAATTTGAGTTTGAATTTGATCCTGTATCTGATTTTTATGCTGAGAGTGAATTTGAATTTAAGTCTGGTTCTAATTTCCTGGGTGTTGTACCTCTTGATGTTGATTTTTTAGAGTCAGAATGCACTAACCATGTTGTAGGAAGTACATACACTTCTAACTTGCTTTATGAGGTGCAGGCTGAGGAACCTTCTTCTTCTTCTCCTACCCTGGTTCCTCCCACTGTTCAGCCACCACCCACACTAGAGTTGAAGCCCTTACCAGCAACCCTCAAGTATGATTACTTGGAGGAAAAGAAAAAATTTCCAGTGATCATCTCTGCCTCCCTTGATGCTGAGCAAGAGGAGAAGTTGATGCTAGTGCTCAAGAAGCACAAGAATGCCATTGGATGGACTTTAGCAGACATTCCTGGTATTAGCCCATCTACCTGCATGCATAGGATACTTTTAGAGGATGGAGCTAAGCCAGTGAGGCAGCCACAGCGGCGACTCAACCCCGTCATTCTAGATGGGGTGAAAAAGGAAGTGACCAAGCTCTTACAAGCTGGAATCATCTACCCCATTTCTAACAGCCAGTGGGTGAGTCCAGTCCAAGTGGTTCCTAAGAAGACAAGCCTCACAGTGATTAAGAATGAAAGGGATGAGCTCATCCCCACCAGAGTGCAGAACAGCTGGCGAGTCTGCATTGATTATAGGAGGCTGAACCAGGTAACCAGAAAAGATCATTTTCCCCTACCATTCATTGATCAAATGCTTAAGCGCTTGGCAGGTAAATCTCATTATTGTTTTCTTGATGGTTTTTCTGGTTATTTACAAATTCATATTGCTCTTGAGGATCAAGAAAAGACCACATTCACCTGTCCCTTTGGCACTTTTTGCCTATAGGAGGATGCCCTTTGGCCTATGCAATGCCCCTGGTACCTTCCAGCAGTGTATGCTTATCATTTTCAGTGACTTTTTAGAGAGTTGCATAGAGGTGTTTATGGATGATTTTACTTTTTATGGATCCTCTTTTGATGCATGTTTGGATAGTCTGGATAGAGTTCTTAATAGATGCATTGAAACTAACCTTGTGCTGAATTTTGAAAAATGTCACTTCATGGTAGAACAAGGTATAGTTTTAGGGCATATCATTTCCAGTATGGGCATAGAGGTAGACCCTGCAAAAATAGATGTTATTTCACAATTTCCTTACCCCTTTTGCGTGTGAGAGGTTCGTTCCTTTCTTGGTCATGCAGGGTTTTATAAGCACTTTATCAAGGATTTTAGCAAAGTGGCCCTTCCACTATCCAATCTGCTGCAAAAGGAGGTGGAGTTTGATTTTGATGATCGGTGCAAAGAGGCTTTTGATTGCCTCAAGCGTGCGGTGACTACCACCCCTATCATTCAGGCACCTAATTGGACAGCCCCATTTGAGCTAATGTGCGATGCATCCAATTATGCATTGGGGGTTGTCCTTGCTCAAAAGATTGATAAGTTGTCTCGGGTGATCTACTACGCTTCCAAAACTTTGGATGTTGCTCAAGCAAATTACACTACCACAGAGAAGGAGCTATTAGCGATAGTTTTTGCTCTTGAGAAATTTCGTTCATGTTTACTTGGTACTCGTGTTATTGTTTATACTGACCATGCAGCTCTGAAGTACCTGTTGAAGAAGGTTGAATCAAAGCCTAGATTGATCAGGTGGATGCTTTGGCTCCAAGAGTTTGATTTGGAGATCTGTGATTGGAGCGGGGCACAAACCCTCGTGGCTGACCACCTGAGTAGGATTGAGCATGCGTCTGAGGACTCACCCACTTGGGATGATTTTCTGGATGACCATTTGTACATTCTGTATAGTATTTCTAATTCCTTCCCCACTCCTTGGTTTGCTAATATTGTAAATTATTTGGTTGCTTCTATTTTTCCTCCCTTAGCATCTAAAGCTCAAAATGATAAAATCAAGAGCGATGCTAAGCATTATATTTGGAATGACCTCTATTTGTGGAAGTTGTGCAGTGACCAGGTTATTAGGAGATGCATTCGAGACCATGAGATCGACTCGGTCCTGCAATTTTGTCATTCTTCCACACCAGGTGGCCATCTTGGCATACAGAGGACAGCTCGCAAGGTGCTTGACTGCGGTTTCTATAAGCCCACCATCTTCAAGGATGCATGGAGAATCTATAGCACTTGTGAGCCTTGTCAGAGAGCAGGTGGCTCACTTTCATGGAGGCAGCAAATGCCTCAACAACCTTGTTGGACAAGTGGCCTCAGATATCTTAAGAAGGGGGAGTTGAATTAAGATATTACAAATTATTTCCCCAATTAAAAATTGTATTTAACTTTCTATTCAAGTTATAAATTCCCTTAATAATGAATTTCTTAAATATTGATTCAAATAGAACAATTTGAAAATGAATATAAAACAATAATAAATAAAGGAGTTTAAGGGAAGAGAAAGTGCAAACTCAGATTTATACTGGTTCGGCCACACCCTTGTGCCTACGTCCAGTCCCCAAGCAACCCGCTTGAGAGTTCCACTATCTTGTAAATTCTTTTTACAAGTTCTAAACACACAAGGACAATCCTTCCTTTGTGTTTAGAATTCTTTCACAACAAGAGACCCTCGGTCTCTTAATCCCTTTTCAGAATGAAGAAGAAGAAAAGAAGAAATCTCTCTTGAAAGAGATAGATTGAACAATTTGAGCACTCAAATAATTCCTTATTGAATCACAAGTGTTTTGGCCAAGGAATTTGTATGAGGATAAAATGATTTTGCTTTATAAGAGGATAAGACCTTTTTGTTCTGAAAAACTCTTAGCAAATTCGTGTCTCAAGTCACATATATATAGGCCTTTGATAGCCATTCAAGAACCACATAAAAAGATGTGACTGTTGAAAATATTTTCTGAAAATCTGCTCTGATAATCGATTACAGTATTTGTGTAATCGATTACAAGCTTTAAAATTTGAATTAAAATGTTCAATAACTGCTGGTAATCGATTACCATATATGTGTAATCGATTACACAGTGCAAATTTTGAATTCAAATTTTAATAGCTGTTGTAAATCAGTTTTGGCCACTGGTAATCGATTACATCCTCTGGTAATCGATTACCAGAGAGTAAATTTCTTGTAAAAGACTTTTTAACTTAAATTTCTTGGCCAAACCTTTTGCTACTTCAATTGGAATTCCCTTCCTATTTAATATACCCTTTCTAAGATTCTAGAGACTGTCTTGATCATCCATCTTGAATATCTTTGATTTCTTTGTCTTGAATAAAGCTTTGTGAAACATGTAACCCTTTGGCATCATCAAAACATCAGCTTGATCCTTTGTCTACAAACCCATGTTGTTTTGTGAGGTGTTTGATGTCTGGGGTATAGACTTTATAGGTCCTTTCCATGTCTCTTTTGGTTTTGTTTATATTCTCCTTGCTATTGATTATGTTTCAAAATAGGTGGAAGCCAAACCCACCAAAACTAACAATGCTAAGGTTGTTGTGGATTTTGTTAGATCTAATTTGTTTTGCAAGTTTGGAGTCCCTAGAGTCATCGTTAGTGATCAAGGCACCCATTTTTGTAACAGATCCATGTATGCCTTGCTCAAAAAGTATGGGGTCGTGCACAGAATTTCCACACCATACCACCCCCAAACTAATGGGCAGGTTGAGATTTCAAACAGGGAGATAAAAAGGATCTTGGAGAAGATTGTGCAGACGAACAGAAAAGATTGGAGCACCAGGCTGGATGATGCTCTTTGGGCGCATAGGACTGCCTACAAAGCACCCATAGGAATGTCTCCTTATCGGGTTGTCTTTGGCAAGGCATGTCATCTTCCTGTAGAGATAGAGCACAAAGCCTACTGGGCTGTAAAGACCTGCAACTTCTCTATTGATCAGGCTGGAGAGGAAAGGAAGTTGCAACTAAGTGAGCTAGATGAGATCCGTTTAGAAGCCTATGAGAATTCCAAATTCTACAAGGAGAAGACCAAGAAGTTCCATGATAGTTTGATAGCTAAGAAGGACTTTGTGGTTGGACAGAAAGTTTTATTGTATAACTCTAGGCTCGGACACATGAGTGGTAAGTTGAGGTCAAAGTGGATTGGTCCTTTTGTGGTGACTAATGTTTTTCCTTATGGTACAGTTGAGATCAAAAGTGAATCCACAGGTAAGAGCTTCAAGATCAATGGACACCGGATGAAACCATTCCTCACAAATCCCTCCTTAGTGGATGTAGTGGTGGAGGAGACCTCCTTACTTCACCCTACTTCTCTTCCGCCATGACTTAGGGATTTTTTTTTCTGTCTCTTTCTTTACTTTTATTGCCCTTGTCCACATTTATTGATTACTTTGATTGCTCTTGATCTTATGATTGTGCTACATTGAGGACAATGTGTTGTTTAAGTGTGAGGGGGGAGATTGTTCTTTATTTGGGGTTTTCTAGGTTAATTTTGTTATTTTGGTTTTATAATTTGTGTACAACATTGCATATTTCTCTTTGAATTATAGGTTATGTACAGGTAATGGGTAATTGTTTTTGAAATAGGAGTTTCTTGGCATTTTGTGAATTGAAATCCTTGTTTTTCTCTACATGTCAAGTTAGTTTTGAAAGTTCGAATTAAAAGTGATAGATTTACCCTTGGTGAGAATTTGAGCCATCATCATCTGTTTTATTCGGTGTGTTTTGCCCCATTGATTGCTTGCACAATAGCCTTGGCTTGACTCTTGTTGATACTTCTTGCTTCACATGCATGTTGGGAGATGATTTAGGCATTTTGTTCTTATAAGCCTCTAGCCAAATAAGTCTACCTTGAATTAATTCTTTTGATAGCCCCTTTGAGCCTATGTTCCCCTTTCTTTGTTTTGAAGCTCTACAAGTCTTAAGTGAAAAACCATGATCTCACCCTACCCTTAAGGAATTTTGGAGCTTTGGAATTGTTTTGGGAATAAGTGTGGGGGGTATGTTTCATTGGATGATATGTTTTTGTTGGCCATGCTTGATGATCTATTTTGGCCATGCTTGATGTATATACATATATTGCCTAATTGTTGCTTTATTTTCAAATGCTTTCAAATGCTACTGTTCACGTTCAAAAAAATCTGAAAAGGAATGAAGCTGAATAAATGAGGTCTTGGTTTGAAGACTTAGATTGGTTTGAGGGCTTGTTTGATTTTGTTTGGGCTTACTTTTTGAGCTTAATTTTTAATTTTGGTTTTGGGGTATACTACTCTTTCTTAGTTCCCACTTATTCCCCATTGCTCCTCTATTCCTTTGGGTTTTAGCTACTTATCCCATACTTTCCTCTATCTTATCCTTGGCCCCATTACAACCTTAAAAGACCTTTTGATCCTCATGTGCATGTGTTTGTGGTGTGGCTGTCAATTTTACAGTCTTGCCAAGTATATGTGGTTGTTTCTCTTTAATGTCTCTGGATTTGTTCCTTGCTTTGCTTTTTGATTTTGCCCAAGAGTGCAAAAGGCTAAGTGTGGGGGGATTTGATGTGTCATTATTTTCTCCTATTTCTTAACCCTTTTTGTCACCATTTTAATTACTGATTACCCTAATTGTCAAATTAATTATGCAGTTTTATCATTTGGGCCTACTTGACTAATTTAGTATTTTTAATTTAATTTCAGGAGAATTATAAGCAATTGGGCTTGAATCTGGAATTGGGCTTGGACTTGAAGAGAGAAGACAATTTTATTTTATTAAATCTTATCTTATCCAGATTTTATTTCGTCAAGATTTTATTTCATCCAATCTTATCTTATCTTGTCCAAATTTTATTTTATTTTGTTTATAGGCTTGGACTTAAAATAGATTTGTAAGCTTTGGGGCTGAGGACCTATATAACAGCACCAGGGTTTTAGTTTAGAGAGTTTTTTTGGAGAGGAGAATAATTTTAGGTTTTGCAATTCCAGTTTTTATTGTTGTTCATGCGCACTGTTCACGTAGAATAAAATTCGTTTTTTGCAATTTCGTTTCTGCTCCAATCTACAATTTCATTTTCTACTGATTAATGGAAGGCTAAGTCTCCAGCGTTGTTTTCTCTTGAGGATCAAGCACAGCTCTCTTTGAGGTTTTGTTATTACTATTGAATTCTGATCAATTTTTCCTCATCACCAATTACTCTGTATTTGTTGCTATTAATCCATGCATGCTTAGTGCTTGATTAATTATCTCTGCGCTTAATTTACGTTCATGCTTAATTATCAGTTTCATTCATGATTAATTGGTGTATGTGTTGCTTAATCACATAATGACAGCCTTATGTTAATTTCCGCTTAGTAATTTAATTTAGGGTTGGATTAAGTGGTTGAACTAATTAAGGATAAATTCTCGTAACCTAGGATAAGAGACTTGCTTGTGAATCAAGGGGAAACAACATGTTTTAATTCTGTTACTTTCTAATTCAAATTTGCTTATTGTTTAATTTACAAAAACAAACAACCCCCCTCCCCCCAATTCGTTACTGTTTTATCACTTCCTAGATACTGCATTTTTAATGTTTATTTGATTCGGGTACGGCCTCGATCAACTTTGGACGTTTGGTTGACCATTGCTCGTTGGGAGATGACCAAGGATCACTTCCTAGATACTGCATTTTTAATGTTTATTTGATTTGGGTACGACCTCGATCAGTGGCATCTGCTGTAAAGCTTCTCCGAAGGGCATGGTTATTTCCAATTTCCTAAAAATATCTAAAAATCTCGCCAAATGACGGTCCTTCTCCTTCTTGGAAGGTACCAAAGGATATGGTACTTCCATACCTTCGTTCAAAGCTTTATCACTTCTACTCTTCTCTTCATTCTCATTTTTTTCATCTTTTTCAATTTTTTATTTTCTTTTTCTTTTTCTACTTCTTTTTCTTGGTCATTAAATTCTTTTTTCTTGACCATTATTTGTTTCTCTTTTTCCTGATTGTTTTCACCTCTCACATCATTTTTCTTGCCATCAGTACCTTTCTTTTCAGTAGCTTTCTTCTTGTGCACAACACTCTCCTCATCCTCAGCGTCCATAAACCTCTTACTCATTGTCATCACAACTTTGCATTCCTCCTTGGGATTCTTTTTTGTATTTGCCTCAAAACTGTTGGATGACTTGTCAGCTATCTGCTTGGCTAGTTGTCCCACCTAGACCTCAAGGTTCTTTAGTGCTGACTCAGTGCTTTTACGATTTGACATTATTATCTGCATAAACTGAGTCAAAGTCTCCTTCAGCTTAGTAGTCCTCTGAAAGATGTTAGGCCCTTGTTGGATTGGCCTATTCGAAGGCCCACCCTAGTCTTTGTTCAACTAATTGCAAGGGTGTGACCTCCATTGTCTTTGTTGATTATAAGGACCCTACTGGAAGCTTGAAAATCCTCCTTGAGTATACCCTTGTCGCTGTTGATTTCCCATATAATGAATTTCTTGAGTGTTTTCTTCAGTGGGAATACATTGGCTTGTTTCATGAGCCTCACCACAGATGGTACAACCTGTAACCTACAAAACAGAAGAATGCGTAGGTTGACCAATAGACAGTTTAGTTGGCAACTTACCAAGTGTTTTTGTTAAAATCTCAAGTTGTTTAGAAAGCAACTTATTCTGTGCCAATAAAGTGTCATATGATGATAGTTCTAACAATATTTTCTTTGTGGGTTGATGGGTTCTGTTGCGCAGAATGGCATGATCATTGGCTGACATATTCTCAATTAGCTCAGTTGCTTCTTCCGAGGTCTTTAGCTTTATTTTTCCCCCTGCAGAAGCATCTAGAAGTTGCTTGGTTTGTGGTCTCAGCCCATCAATAAACATATTCAATTGAATTGGCTCGGAAAACCCATGGGTGGTAATTCTTCTCAATAAACCTCTAAACCTCTCCAATGCTTCACTCAGAGATTCATCAGGGAACTGATGAAATGAAGAGATTGCAACTTTCCTTTCCGCAGTCTTGGACTCTGGGAAGTATTTCTTTAGAAACTTTTCAATAACTTCTTCCTAGGTTTTCAAACTATTACCCTTAAATGAGTGAAGCCACCTCTTGGCCTCTCCTGCCAATGAGAATGAGAATAAGCTGAGTCTAATAGCTTCATCTGGCACACTGGCAATCTTAACAGTGTTGTATATTTCAATGAACGTTGCCAAATGTGCATAAGGGTCTTCATTAGGTAATCCTTAGAATAAATTCCCCTATATTAAATGAATTAAAGAATGTGGGTAGTTGATGTTGTGAGCTTGCACTTCAGGACGTGCAATGCTAGTAAAGAATTGCGATACTGAGTTGCTTGAATAATCCTCAAGGGTGATCCTCTGGTGCTGCTCATCTGCCATGATAGTGGTTTCAGGCAATTGAGTAGCGGATTCCCTTGATGATGGTGAATCAGGTGATAATGAATCAGAAAAATGAGTTTTTTCCTCAAGAATGGATGCAACTGTTATGTCTTGCAGAAGTTTCCTTCTCCTCTCGGCCCTGTCCCTTCTCAATGTAGCTTCAATTTCTAAGTCTAGAGGAACTAAATTGTCTGTGGGAGATCTATGCATATAAAATACTAACAGAAATAGTGGTTATCCAATTCAATAAGAGAAGAATAATATGAATTGAGAACAAATATTCATAGATAATCAAAGAATAACGAATAAGGAATAGGCACATAAAAACGAACTAACTTTCCAAATAAAAATAAGTTCCCCGGCAACGGCGCCAAAAACTTGTTCGCTTCTGGCAAGTGCACTGGGTCACACAAGTAGTATAAAATGGTAAGAATCGAGTATCGAACTCTCGGGGAACTTGTGTTACTTGGTAAAGCTATTTCAGTGAATAGGTGTCTAGTGTGAAAAGAGATATGTTTACTATGAACAGGTGTGTAACCTAACTATTAAAAGGAAAATCACATGAGTAATGATGTGTAAAGACAAATAGATGACACGTTGGTCTTCCTATTATGTGCCTGATGTTAAAAGGATATTTTCTACTTAACAATGCTTATACATTCTATGGTGTCTCCTGAAATGCTAAACCCCGATTCCTCATGATAGTCTAGCCTAATCCTGATCAAGATCGTCCGCAGATTCCTCTTGTTGGACTAAACTCGGCCAGGACCGCATTAAGACAAACATACAACAACTAGGTTATCGTACCCCGATTCCTCGTGATAGTACGATAATCTAGCCCTGTCCTATCAAGTTCTAAGAATCATACCAGTTTCCATTGTTGAATGACCCTAACAAAGCATGCATCTACGTGATCAAGGTAAAAGCATACTAGAATGAAATACTGATAGCATAAAGAACATACAAAACATCATTAGATAGATAAAAAGATATTTACATCAAGTACCTACAAGGAAGATTCAACAGAGGATTTAGCTTTCCATAATTGAGAAGCTTACTTAACAACAAAGAGAAGAGAAAGATGAAAGATTGCAGAAATACAAGTAGTGGGGATGTCTCCTTGATGTGCCATCATTTTCTTCTATTTTCTAAACCCTTTTTGCACCATTTTAATTACTGATTGGTCTTAATTGTTAATTAATCAAACAGTTTTATTATTTGGGCTCATTTAGCTAATTTGATGTTTTTAATCTAATTTCAGGAATTAATGAAACATTGGGCTTAATTCGGATTTTGGTTATGGACTTGAAGAGGGCAAATAAAGCAGCGCTTACCTTAGTTAATTTCTAATTAGGAAATTTCGCAATTTTATTTTATGTTGTTCAGTGTTTATTTCGTTTTGGGCCAGAGTATTGTAATAGGGCCCAGTGACTTTGAGTGACTCTTTTTAAATAACAGCCTTGGGATTCGTGCAAGGCTATTCTGTTATGTTATTCATTATTCAGAGCTTTTGTTTTAGGGTTTTACGTTTTCTGCTTTGATGCTACTATTCACGTAATGCAATTTTACGTTTTCTGCTTCTAATTGCAATTTCGTTCTTGCTTCTTCTACTACTCTCATTTACGTTTCTGTTTCATTTACATTTCTGTTCATTTACGTTTCTGCTTCATGTTTCATTTGCGTTTTCTATTTGAATCCATGGAAGGCTAGATTTTCTGGTGTTGTTTCCTTTTGAGGACGAAGCCCAACTCTCTTTGAGGTTTCGCTTGTAATGTGGTTTCCTGGCAGTTTTCCCTTCACCAGTTATCCCAAATTCGTGAATATTAATCAGTGCACGCTTCGTGTTCGATTAATTGCCTCTGAGCCTAACTTGCGTTCATGCTTAATGGACGAAGGGCTAACTGGTGTATGTGGTGCCTAATCACGTATTGAAAACCCTAAGTTGATTTTCGCTTAGTAAATTGAAATAGGGTTGGATTAAGTGGTTGACTGTTAGGGACGAATTCTCCATAACCCAGGATAAGAGAATGGCTTCTGAATTAGAGGAAACAACCCGTTCTTAATATTAGTAGTTTCGTATTCCAGTTTACTTGTTCTGCTCTTTAATCACAAAACAAACAACCCCCCCCAATCGTTACTGTTACTGCAAGTATATTATGAACATTTGGTTTGTCACTGCTCGTTGGGAAACGACCTAGGATCACTTCCTAGTTACTGCATTTTCATGTTTATTTGATTCGGGTACGGCCTCGATCAAATTTGGCGCCGTTGCCGGGGAGCAGTGTCCAAAGGTTCATAATAGCTAGCGTTGTATGTTTAATTCTTTCGTGTTTTATGTTTAATTGTTAGTATTGTGTTAGTATGCGCGTTAGTGTCGTTTAGTATCTTGATATTTTGTTTAGTGTGTGTTCTGTTTCAGTTTTCCTATTGAGCGCTTCCCCTGTTTCAGTTTTGGGTGTTTTGCGACGGACTTAGCGACCATTTCTGCTTGCGGCAAACCAGAGTAGTAGTAGAAATCCCTTAGCGACGGATTTTAGCGACCACCCATGCTGAATTATTTGTGATTTTTTTGTTTTAGTAGCTAGGGTTGTTATTTTTGGCTGAATTTTTTTGTGGTAACTTCTTTTAATCCATATTTTGTGGGAAAAATAGCTAGAGCCTTTAGTTTGGTCAGATTTGAAAGTTCCAAAAAACTAGCAAATTTTGTGTTTGTCAAAACTTCAAACGGTCATAACTTTTGCTCTGGTTATCAGAATCGCAATTATTACATATGCATTTGGGGTAGAAAAAAATTTCCTACGCCCTGGCAGCCTGCCATAGGCTGGCTGAGGTCTCCATCGTCCAAAAAAAGCGATTCTGTCAAAAGTTTTTTATTTTTCAAGTTTTATTCACTTATTTTTCTTAACCTACCAATTTTTGCTTTCATAGTTAGACTTTGAATTTTTGTCTGAAATTTTTTGTTCTATCTTCTCATCATTTTATAAGGTTGCTCACAAAATTTAAAGTCATTTGGATATCATTTGAGGGTAGCTGTAGTTCAAACCTACACCTTTATTTACATGACAAGGCAACTAGTTGTGTGCATGCTGAATGTAGTGTATGACTAGAGGCAATCCATCTGACTTGCAACCCTTTGATCCTGAGATAGATAGGACATTTAACAGATTAGTTAGGCATCATTTTATACCTTTTGATCATTCTGAGCATTCCATTACTGATGAATCTGTGCATTCTGTTATTGGTGATTTTGAACATCCTGATCTTGAGCATTATAATTTTGAGCATTCTGATTCTGAGCATTCTGATTTTGCACATTCTGAGAACATGGCACAACCTCCACCCCGTGAGAGGACTCTAAGGGAAATGGCTGCACTTGATTTCACCTACGAAAGCTTGTGCATCCAATACCCTGATGAGGATGTCCCATATGTTCTTAAAACTGGACTGATTCATTTGCTTCCAAAGTTTCATGGCCTTGCAGGTGAAGACCCGCACAAACATTTGAAAGAATTTCACATTGTATGCTCCACCATGAAACCCCCAGATGTCCAAGAGGATCACATATTTCTGAAGGCTTTTCCTCATTCATTAGAGGGAGTGGCAAAGGACTGGCTGTATTACCTTGCTCCAAGGTCCATCACGAGCTGGGATGACCTTAAGAGAGTATTCTTAGAAAAAATTTTCCCTGCTTCCAGGACCACAGCCATCAGGAAGGATATCTCAGGTATTAGACAACTTAGTGGAGAAAGCCTGTATGAGTACTGGGAGAGATTTAAGAAACTATGTGCCAGTTGCCCCCACCATCAGATTTCAGAGCAGCTTCTTCTCCAATATTTTTATGAAGGACTCAGTAATATGGAGAGAAGTATGATAGATGATGCCAGTGGTGGAGCCCTTGGAGACATGACTCATGCTGAAGCCAGAAATTTAATTGAGAAGATGGCTTCCAACTCCCAGTAGTTTAGCACCAGAAATGATGCCATAGTCATTAGAGGAGTGCATGAGGTAGCTACAAACCCATCTGCATCATCTGAAACTAAGAAGCTTGAAGGCAAACTGGATGCATTGGTTAACTTGGTAACCCAGCTGGCCTTGAATCATAAATCTATACCTGTCGCAAGGGTTTGTGGTTTGTGCTCCTCTGCTGACCACCATACAGACCTTTGCCCTTCCATGCAGCAACCTGGAGCAATTGAGCAGCCTGAAACTTATGCTGCAAATATTTACAATAGACCTCCTCAACCTCAGCAGAAAAATCAACCACAGCAAAACAATTATGACCTCTCCAGCAACAGATACAATCCTGGATGGAGGAATCACCCTAATCTCAGATGGTCCTGCCCTCAGCAACAACAACAGCAGCCTGCTCCTTCCTTCCAAAATGCTGCTGGCCCAAGCAGACCATACATTCCTCCACCAATCCAACAACAGCAACAACCCTAGAAACAGCCAACAGTTGAGGGCCCTCCACAACCTTCCCTCGAAGAACTTGTGAGGCAAATGACTATGCAAAACATGTAGTTTCAACAAGAGACCAGAGCTTCCATTCAGAGCTTGACTAATTAGATGGGACAATTAGCTACACAATTGAATCAACAACAATCCCAGAATTCTGACAAGCTACCTTCTCAAGCTGTCCAAAATCCCAAAAATGTCAGTGCCATTTCATTGAGGTCGAGAAAGCAATGTCAAGGACCTCAACCCGTAACACCTTCCTCATCTGCAAATGAACCTGCCAAACTTCACTCTACTCCAGAAAAAGGTGATGACAAAAATTTACCTAACAATTTCTGTGCAGGTGAATCTTCTTCCACAGGTAATTCTGATTTGCAGAAGCAACACATTCCCCCTCTTCCATTCCCTTCTAGAGCAATTTCCAACAAAAAGATGGAAGAGGCAGAGAAGGAGATCTTGGAAACATTTAGAAAAGTAGAGGTAAACATACCTCTGCTGGATGCAATAAAGCAAATTCCAAGATATGCTAAATTCTTGAAGGAGCTGTGCACTAATAAGCGGAAGCTTAAAGGAAGTGAACGACTTAGCATGGGCAGAAATGTCTCCGCATTGATTGGTAAATCTGTTCCTCAAATTCCTGAAAAATGCAAAGATCCAGGTACATTCAGCATACCTTGTATTATAGGGAATAGTAAGTTTGACAATGCCATGCTAGATTTAGGAGCCTCTGTTAGTGTTATGCCTCTGTCTATTTCTAATTCTCTATCTCTAGGTCCCTTGCAGTCAACTGATGTGGTAATTCATTTAGCTAATAGAAGTGTTGCCTATCCTGTTGGTTTCATAGAAGATATCTTAGTTAGAGTTGGTGAACTAATTTTCCCTGTTGATTTTTATATTTTGAATATGGAGGATGGATTCTCTCAAGGATCAGTTCCCATCATTCTAGGCAGACCCTTTATGAAAATTGCTAGAACTAAGATAGATGTATATGCATGCACACTATCCATGGAGTTTGGTTATATAACTGTTCATTTTAATATTCTGGATGCTATGAAATACCCATCTAAAGATCTTTCTGTATTTCGTGCTGAAATAATTGACCATGTTGTTGATGAATACATGAATGATCTTTATTCTAATCTGCATGCCTCTCACTCTTCATGCATTGAGTCTGAAATTGTACTTGATCATATGTCTGAATTTGATGTTGAGAGTGAATCTAAGAGTGATATTGATTGCATGTCTGGTGGTGGTGTTTTACCTCTCAAGATTGATTTTCTAGAGTTAGATAGGACTAACCATGTTTCAGGAAGTACACATACCTCTGGCTTTCTTTATGAGGTAAAGGTTGAGAAACCATCTCCTTCTATCACTGTCCAGCCGACCACACCAGAATTGAAGCCTCTGCCATCAAATTTAAAATACGCTTACTTAGATGATAGCAAGAGTTTTCCAGTGATTATATCTGCCTCCCTTGCTGATGAGCAAGAGGAGAAGTTGTTGTCAGTTCTCAAGAAGCATAAGAAGGCTATAGGCTGGACCCTGGCGGACATTCTTTGTATTAGCCCATCCACATGTATGCATCGAATAAATTTAGAGGATGGAGCTAAACCAGTAAGACAGCCACAGAGAAGACTCAACCCGGTGATTCTTGATGTAGTGAAGAAGGAGATAACCAAGCTTTTGCAAGCTGGAATCATTTATCCTATTTCCGACAGCCAATGGGTGAGTCCCGTCCAGGTAGTCTCGAAGAAGACCGGCCTCACAGTGATAAAAAATGAGAAGGAGGAGCTGATTCCTACTCAGGTGTGGAGCAGTTGGAGAGTCTGCATTGACTATAGGAGGCTGAACCAGGTTACCAAAAAGGACCATTTTCCCCTGCCATTCATTGACCAGATGCTTGAACGCCTGGCAGGTAAATCCCACTACTGTTTCCTTGATGGTTTTTCTGGTTATATGCAAATTACTATTGCTCCTGAGGATCAGGAAAAGACCACATTCACCTGCCCCTTCGGCACTTTTGCTTATAGGAGGATGCCTTTCGGCCTGTGCAATGCCCCTGGTACCTTCCAGCGGTGCATGATTAGTATTTTCAGTGATTTTTTAGAAAATTGCATAGAGGTGTTTATGGATGATTTCACTGTATATGGATCCTCTTTTGATGGTTGTTTGAATAGTTTGGAAAAAGTTTTGAATAGATGCATTGAAACTAACCTTGTTCTAAATTTTGAAAAATGTCATTTTATGGTTGAGCAAGGTATAGTTTTAGGCCACATTATTTCCAATAAGGGTATTGAAGTAGATCCTGCAAAAAATTTATGTTATTTCACAATTGCCTTACCCCTCTTGTGTGCGAGAGGTGCGATCTTTTCTTGGTCATGCAGGATTCTACAGGCGCTTTATAAGGGATTTTAGCAAAGTAGCCCTTCCACTGTCCAACTTGTTGCAAAAGGAGGTGGAGTTTGACTTTAATGACAGATGCAAAGAGGCTTTTGATTGCCTCAAAAGAGCGCTGACTACCACCCCAATCATCCAGGCACCCGATTGGATAGCCCCTTTTGAGCTTATGTGTGATGCATCAAATTATGCATTGGGGGCTGTCCTTGCTCAGAAAATTGATAAATTGCCCAGGGTGATATATTATGCTTCTAGGACTTTAGATGCTGCCCAAGCGAATTATACTACTACTGAGAAAGAGCTTCTAGCCATAGTTTTTGCTCTTGAAAAATTTCGATCTTATTTGCTTGGTACCCGCATTATTGTTTATACTGACCATGCAGCTCTAAAGTACTTGTTGAAGAAGGCTGATTCTAAGCCTAGGTTGATCCGATGGATGCTCTGGCTCCAAGAGTTTGACTTGGAGATCCGTGATACGAGCGGAGCACAAAATCTAGTTGCTGATCATTTGAGTCGGATCGAACGTGTATCTGATACAGATTCACCTATTCGGGATGATTTCCCGGATGATCATTTCTATATACTGTATAGTATTTCTGACTCTCTTTCTACTCCCTGGTTTGCTAATATTCTCAATTATTTAGTTGCTTCTGTTTTTCCTCCCTTAGCATCTAAGGCCCAAAAAGATAAAATTAAAAGTGATGCTAAGCATTTTATTTAGGATGACCCTTACTTGTGGAAATTGTGCAGTGATCAAGTCATTAGACGGTGCATTCCAGATCATGAGACTGACTCAGTCTTGCAGTTCTGTCATTCTTCCGCACCGAGAGGTCATCTGGGTGTTCAAAGGACAGCTCGCAAAGTGCTTGATTGTGGTTTTTATTGGTCCACCATCTTTAAAGATGCGTGGAAGATTTGCAGCACTTGTGAGCAGTGTCAGAGAGAAGGAAATACACTTACATGGCGACAACAAATGCCTCAGCAACCTATGCTATTCTGTGAGGTGTTTGATGTCTGGGGTATAGATTTCATGGGTCCTTTTCCTGTCTCTTTTGGCTATGTTTACATTCTCCTTGCAGTTGACTATGTTTCAAAATGGGTGGAAGCCAAGCCCACTAGAACTAATGATGCTAAAGTTGTTGCAGACTTTGTCAGGTCTAATCTGTTTTGCAAGTTTGGAGTACCTAAAGCAATTGTTAGTGATCAAGGAACCCATTTTTGCAACAGGACAATGCATGCCCTGCTTAAAAAGTGCGGGGTGGTACACAGGGTATGCACACCATACCACCCCCAGACCAATGGACAGGCAGAAATTTCTAACCGGGAAATCAAGCGAATTTTAGAGAAGATTGTGCAGCCAAGCAGGAAAGATTGGAGTACCAGGCTTGATGATGCTCTCTGGGCACATCGGACTGCCTACAAAGCACCCATTGGAATGTCTCCTTATCGGGTTGTCTTTGGAAAGGCATGTCATCTTCCAGTGGAAATTGAGCACAAAGCTTACTGGGCAGTGAAGACTTGCAACTTCTCTATGGATCAAGCTGGTGAGGAAAGAAAGTTGCAACTGAGTGAGTTAGATGAAATCCGCCTAGAAGTCTACGAGAATGCCAAGTTCTACAAAGAAAAGGCCAAGAAGTTCCATGATAGCATGATAGTTAAAAAGGACTTCATGGTTGGGCAAAAAGTGTTATTGTATAATTCTAGGCTTGGACTCATGAGTGGTAAGTTGAGGTCTAAGTGGATTGGTCCTTTAGTTGTTACTAATGTTTTTCCTTATGGTACAGTTGAGATCAAAAGCGACTCCACAAACAAGAGCTTCAAGGTCAACGGACATCGACTTAAGCCATTCCTCACGAACCCTTCTTTAGTGGACGTAGTGGTGGAAGAGACTTCCTTACTCCACCCTACTCTTCCTCCACCATGACTTAGGGAGTTTTTCTTTTCCTATCTCCTTCTTTGCTTTTATTACACTTTTCTGATTCTCTTTGATGATTTAATTGTTTTTAATCTTTTAATTGTGCTACATTGAGGACAATGTGTTGTTTAAGTATGGGGGGGAGTGTTCTTTGGTTTTGCTAGTGTCGCAACCTACCCTTCGGCGGGAGGGCGACGCGAGACTCGCGGGATGCGTGTTCCACGAAAGGAATACGCGCGGAGTCGCCACCAACGCGATCTACGAACTTTTAAGTGAAAGGTTCGGGAGTTGTATTTACGCACGGGGAAGGTATTAGCACCCCACACGTCCGTCCCAAGGGACGGCAGCCTTTAATCGAATGTACAAACATGACTTTGATTTTTACATTCCCTTTCATGTCCTTATATCCTTTATACCCTTTTTATATTTTTCCTTTTTTGTGGTCGACAAGGGTGTTTCCCTTTGCTCCTACGTATTCCTCAATTTGCGATGAGGAAATCAGACCTACGTAGTTCTTTCTTATCAAGTGATTCTTTTTTACTTAAGTGGTGATCATTTTAAGGCGTTGGACCTTTAAAATGATCCATTTTACTTAGTGAGAAATTGAAATGACAAACTTCAAAAGCCTATTTTTGTGGACGAGCTTGACTAGGCGAGTTGATTTTAGCCTTAGTTTCACTTTAGTTATTAATCAATTCGATTAAGAATGAGAAATCCCAAAGAGAAGACGTCCGATTGATTTTCCGCTTTACTTTGCCTAAAGATGTTTTTTGATTATTATATTATTTTTTACCTCTTTTTTTGATTTCCAACGTGGTTACGGCACGACCGAACGGTCAGAATTTATTTTAACCGAAGTTAACGGATAATATAATTCAAACGTTAGGTGGAAATTGATTTTATTTTTAAGTTAAGCGAGAAATGACTTGAGTAAAATGGCTTAAGCACGTCAACAGGGGGTATAAAAAGTAAACAAAACGAGAATAAAAATACACGAAACACAATGTGGACCACCATGGGTACATAGAATGAATCGAAAAGCTTGGTTCGAGGTACTTACCCGTTGAAGATCGAAGAACGATGAAGAACGAATGAAGAACGTCGAAGAACGGTTGAAACCTTTGCGAAATTCTTCACGGAAAACGTTACGGAAACGTTTCGGAAGCGCCTCGGCTTAGATTTTCTTCACGGAAACAATTTTTCCAAGCAAATTCGAAAGAGAGAGAAGTGCCTAAGGGGCTGAACCCTTTTCCTTCTCACTTCCTCCCCTATTTATAGCAAAATAGGGGAGGTGGTTGCCGCCCAGCTCGCCCAGGCGAGCCAGGTTGCTTCCTCCAGAAGCAACAGCCTTCTGGAGGAATATTCTGGAGGGCCCAAGTGGGCCTGGGTGCTATTTGCACCCCCATTTTTACTAAGTACACCCCCTTTGCTTTTTTTTTGGTGATTCTTTTTTCGTAAAGTTACGGAAACTTATGAATTTCGTAACGATACTTGTTTTCTTTCCGTAATGTTACGGAACCTTGCGGATTACATAATCATCCCCTTTTTGACTTACGGAATGTTACGGAATCTCACTTAATTATGCAACGATGCTTCCATTTGATTCCCGGTGTGTCACGGAAACTTACGGATTGTGCATCAATATATTTTTTGGTTTTCCGGCATGTCCTGGAATTTCACAAATTGCCTAATGATGGGTGCCAAACACCTCACAAGGACCAAAGAAAGGTCGCATGTCATCAAGCAAAGGTCCCCGGACGAAATTAGGGTATGACAGTTGCCCCTCTTTACTTGTCTTTTATTGGAGATAAAAGGAAAGTAAAGATAAGACACTAATTTCGTTCCTCTCGATTTGACGAGAGTCGCGGGTGACCATAAAATCTCCACATGCAAATGACTTGTTGTTCCCGGAATTTCACAAATTGCCTAATGATGGATGCCAAGCACCTCACAAGGACCAAAGAAAGGTCGCATGTCATCAAGCAAAGGTCCCCGGACGAAGTTAGGGTATGACACTAATTTCGTTCCTCTCGGTTGACGAGAGTCGCGGGTGACCATAAAATTTCCGCATGTAAATGACTTGTTGTTCCCGGAATTTCACAAATTGCCTAATGATGGGTGCCAACCACCTCACAAGGACCAAAGAAAGGTCGCATGTCATCAAGCAAAGGTCCCCGGACGAAATTAGGGTATGACACTAATTTCGTTCCTCTCGGTTGACGAGAGTCGCGGGTGACCATAAAATTTCCGCATGTAAATGACTTGTTGTTCCCGGAGGAACAAAAGGTGCAGAAGACTATGTCAGTCTCTGCATGCTATCAAGCGTTCTGTCTTACAGATAGCAAAAGAATGTTTATACGGATAACCACTCGGGTATTTCCGCCCGTCAGCATGACTCAAAAGTCAGTGTGACAGATCTTGTAAGGGCGGAAGATGATGTAAATCTCCGCATGTCAACGGGCTTGTTGGCCGCGATTGACGAAGGGTGCAGAACGACCACATTGGCCGCTGCTTGTCATTGGGCCCGCCGCCTCTGGATGACAAAAGGGTGTGGATAACCGTAAGGTATCTCCGCGTGTCATCGGGCCCGCCGCCTCTGGATGACACAAGGGTGCAGAATGACCAAATTTTGTCTCTGCGTGTCATCGGGCCCGCCGTCTCTGGATGACAAAAGGGTGTGGATAACCGTAAGGTATCTCCGCGTGTCATCGGGCTCGCCGCCTCTGGATGACACAAGGGTGCGGATAACCGTAAGGTATCTTCGCGTGTCATCGGGCCAGCCGCCTCTGGATGACACAAGGGTGCAGAATGACCAAATTTTGTCTCTGCGTGTCATCGGGCCTGCCGCCTCTAGATGACAAAAGGGTGCGGATAACCGTAAGGTATCTCCGCGTGTCATCGGGCCCGCCGCCTCTGGATGACACAAGGGTGCGGATAACCGTAAGGTATCTCCGCGTGTCATCGGGCCCGCCGCCTCTGGATGACACAAGGGTGCAGAATGACCAAATTTTGTCTCTGCGTGTCATCGGACCCGCCGCCTCTGGATGACAAAAGGGTGCGGATAACCGTAAGGTATCTCCGCGTGTCATCGGGTCCGCCGCCTCTGGATGACACAAGGGTGCGGATAACCGTCAGGTATCTCCGCGTGTCATCGGGCCCGCCGCCTCTGGATGACACAAGGGTGCGGATAACCATAAGGTATCTCCGCGTGTCATCGGGCTCGCCGCCTCTGGATGACACAAGGGTGCAGAATGACCAAATTTTGTCTCTGCGTGTCATCGGGCCCACCGCCTCTGGATGACAAAAGGGTGCGGATAACCGTAAGGTATCTCCGCGGGCTACCAGCTCTTGGGTCATGGTAACAGAAAGCAGTGTGGTCGACAAAAGCAAGGCTTTTGCTCCTACGTATCCTCCAATGAGGAACTCAGACCTACGTAGTTCTGGATAACTTGCGAGACTTGAAAAAGTCTCGGTGTTTTCTCCACTAAAAATGCAAACATGCTTTAGCAAAGAGACAAATATTCCAACTGATTAGAGCAGCATATGCTTTTTTGAGTGACAAACAATGCGTCTACCAGGGAAGGAGAGTCTGCTGATGAAATCCCCCATAGCCATAAATGAGATTTTGGATATTAGCGTTTCGTTTCTAAATGACCATTTAGAGGAAACACTGGGTTCGACAAAAAATAGAAGAAACCCACTCAAAGTGTATCAATCTCGCACAGGTAAGTATTTTATCCTAATTCCGAACCATAGATAAGTCATGACTTGACTTTGCAAATTATTTCCTATCAAATCAAAAATTACGTGCGTGATCATGGATCAATAGGACTTCCCTTGGGAATGGGTTTTCTTGATGGGTTTTTCGGCTTTTGTGTGTTTTTGGCTTTTGATTTTTTGTTGGCTTTTTCCTTTTCTGTTTTGGTTTTGCGCGAGGTGAACAAGTCGCTAGCGCACTGATTCTGGTTGGCAATTAAAGGGAGAAGACCATTTTAGGTCATGGTTTCCTTTCCTTCTTTTTGTTCATTTGGTGACAATTCTGTATTGTTCAGATACTGTCCGGTCTAAAGACCTCTCTGCACATTTCTTCTGGTTCCTTTGACCAGGAGCTTTCTTCTTTTCTTTCTTTACTTTCTCCCATTCTTTCTCCCATTCTTTGATTGGGAATTTCCTTTCCTCTCTTTTTTTCCTTTGATTGGAAATTTTCATTCTCTCCTTTTTTGCTTCCGAGGGTAAGGATTGACATTCTCACCCTAGGTCAAGGTTTATGGTGAGTCAGGATTTTGGCTCAAAGCTTGTAGAATGGCTAGACATGATACATGTCAGGGTTTGGTTTGGTTCAAGGATAAAAGGGATGCCCCACATTATTTCCATGACACAAATGCAAAAATGATGATTTGGAAATTTTATGCAAAACTGGTCATGCATGCACCTATATGGACGCTCAAGTGTCAAATTTTTATGGTCATGTGATGCTAGGGCTCAGGATTCATTCCCTCTATTTTAAATCAACCCAATGTTTCCAAAATATGTTCTTTTATCAATTTGTGCATTCATCCTAGTCCATTTCGGGCGTCCGGGGAAATTTCACAGCATTCACCCTTCAGGTGTAGACACATTTTTCAAAAATTGGTTATGATCAATGAATTTTTTTCAAAGAAAAGTTGGAAATCATCTCTTTTCAAAAGCATGTCGGCTTTTAGCTAGACAACTTATTTTCTCTTTTTCCACCTTTTTTCTTGCTTTCTTTTTCCTTATTTGCTCTCTTTTTCTTTACTTGCTCTCTTCTTTTCTCTTTTGTTCTCTTTTCCATTTCATTTTTTTCTTTTCCATTTTTACTTTTATCATGATTTTAGTTTGTTTTACATATATATTTTTTGGACGATGTTCCTAAACGAAGAACTCTACACGGTTCCAGAATTTCAAACATCATCGATAGTAATGATATATAAACACTAACGCAACAATCTAAACAAAAATGTATGCGTTGTACAAATGACAATCGAAACAACAAAAACAAACATTAGTCTCTCAAGTCAAAACAATAACATAGCATAAAAATGATAAAATAAATATGAAAGAAAACATGAATCTGGGGATCTCCCAGTCACGTATCTCCACTCCCTCCCAAGAAGTCAAGCCAATCGGCCATCTCCTCGTCCTCGTGGGCCTCTTCTCCACCGCCGGGAGCTTCTGGGGGTGCCTCTCCTGCTTGGGCCTCGGGCCAATCTTCGGGCCATGCGACCTCTGCCCTGAATTGGTCTGGAGTAGGGCATGGAAAAGAAGCGAAGCCCTGGCTCTGCATGCTGAGGCTCATCTGGTACAGACAATCATGGGTCTGTACATGTGCTCGGTGGTTGGCCGCCTGCTGGCGAACCAAATGCCGTAAATACTGCTCCATGTCAAATGCCCCATCTTGGCCAGCCTGATGAGGTGGTGGTGGCGTGCCTGCGGCCTGTGGAGCATCACCCTGAGCCTGTCTCTGGGTACAGTACTTCTCAATAAAAGCCCGGGTGATGGGCGGCCGAATTACCTTGGTAGGTGCAACGGGGACTCCGAATGACTGGCAGAGTCCTGTGATCAGCGAGGGAAATCCCAGGGCCCTGTTGGACTTATCTGGATCCAAAGGATGCCTGGTAGGCGACATACCTGCAAAAATATAAATGGCATCAGCGATTAATTGAGCCACATGGACGCTCATCCGCGTCAGGATGGCGTACACCAGCTGACACTTAGGCAGGGGGAGGTCAAAATTATGATCGTTGGGCAGGATGTTGCTGAAGGGCAACGTCATCCATATCTGGGTCAGGGTGGTCATGTTGGTGCGCATGATTCGCACTCGCCTCCCTGCAGCAGTCCGGGCAAAATCCTGCCCCGGTATACATAGCAGCTGGGCGATGGCCTCCTCATCGAACCCATCAGACCGGTTCCTCCTCTGGCCATACTCACATTCCTGGCCCTCTTCCAACACCAACGGATATCCCAGGAGCTGGCCGATAGCGTCGGCATCAAATGGGATCCACTGACCCCTTACCCAGGATCTCATGTCACGCACGCCCTCCTCTGTTGGCCAAGCATTGGCATAAAACTCAAGGACTATTTCTGGATCGAACTTGGCCATGGGAGTAACCAGTGATGTCCACCGCCGGCGCCCTATTTCCTCCTGGAAATCAGTATACTCGTCGTCCCTGAGCTGGACGCGTCGCTCCTGGAGAAACGACCATCCCTTGATGGCCTCGAAGCGCTGCTGGTGTACAGCACTCCTAAAGCGGTGACTGTCGTACTCCGGAGTGGAACTAGTTCCTTCGGCCGCCTTGTCCTTCCTGGACCTCTTTGAGGCAAGCTTCCTCGGGGCCATTCTTGTTGGTGATGAACAAAAGCGCAAAACGGAATCAAAAAATGCGAAAAATGATGACCCTAGGGCTGCAAACTCGTCAATCCCATGGGTATGGCTTTTGAAAGGGGGGAAAAGAAGTTTTTGAATGCAAAAACGTCCCCCCTTTCGTCATTCTTATAATTTGGTGCAGGGGTGGCTCGCCCAGGCGAGCTAACCTGCATTTTTTTTTTTTTTAGAGGAACATTAACCATGTCCCCTCCTTCCTTATGGTTTAGCGTCTTGCTTAACTTGAACTTACTTAAGTTAGAGTTAGGCATTGATTACTTATTTTTAAAACAAACAACAAGTAAAAGAAAACTGCGAATACAAAGGATACGGGGCTGCCTTGCAGCGACGTTTTCCGCTTGCTTAGCGTGGAGAAAGGGGCGACGATCAGTCGGTCGTGACCCCATCCCCACTTGCATCCGTTCCTGTGTACCTGCAAGTAAGAAACAACCTGGTGTGGCCAATCTTGACCGCATCGCTGTCTTACCTTGATTGGTTTCTGCTGCTCATGTTTTGTCTCTACCCCAGAAGGTAGCTCAAGATGATCCTGCCCCTGTTTCACCACAACAATATGCATGCGTATGCGTATGCGTATGCATGAATGTTTTCAAACGCGGCAAATTTTAGGGAAAGTTGGTTCAGGTTCAATTCTAATTAAGCGCTTGGGGCATCCCATGAACTGAGCGGAAGGGCTCAGGTGATCACAAATCAACGCAAGGTTTGAAACTAACGTGAGGACTAAAGCCTCGGATCCACGTTCATTTCTTCGAAAGATTGTAACGAGAGATACAACAGACAGGAAATCCCTGGGGGAAATCCAGAAAACGCATAAAGATAAAGAACATGCAGCGACATCCTTAATTGCCCCAGCTTCTAAGCATAATATCGTTTGACGACATCAGAATTCATGGGTGAAGGTAGCTCTTCGCCATCCATGTTGGTAAGCACCAGGGCTCCTCCGGAAAAAGCCCTCTTCACAACAAAAGGCCCTTCGTAGTTCGGGGCCCATTTCCCTCGATTGTCCTTGACAGCATGGGACATTTTCTTTAGCACAAGGTCTCCCTCATGGAACTTGCGCAAGCGTACTTTCTTGTCGAATGCACTCTTCATTCTTTGCTAGTACACGCGCCCATGACTCATGGCTGTTAAGCGCTTACCCTCAATGAGGTTGAGCTGGTCATAGCGCGTTTGAGCCCACTCTGATTCCTTTAATCCGGATTCTGCCAAGATCCTTAATGACGGGACTTCTACCTCAAACGGTAACACAGCCTCCATCCCATATACCAATGAGAACGGCGTTGCCCCAGTTGACGTTCGCACTGAAGTTCGGTAACCGTGTAACGCGAATGGGAGCATTTCGTGCCAATCCTTGTATGACACGGTCATCTTTTGGATAATCTTTTTGATATTCTTATTGGCCGCTTCCACGGCTCCATTCATCTTTGGCCGGTAGGGTGTGGAATTGTGATGCTGGATTTTAAACTCCTCGCACATTTCCCCCATCATCTTGTTATTCAGGTTGGTGCCGTTGTCCGTGATAATCTTCCTTGGCAAACCATATCGGCAGATGATCTCTTTCTTAATGAACCTGACCACCACATTCCTCGTGACATTGGTATATGAAGCCGCCTCGACCCACTTGGTGAAATAATCTATCGCTACGAGGATGAAGCGATGACCATTCGAAGCCTTGGGCTCAATGGCTCCGATGACATCTATTCCCCACATGGAGAAAGGCCAAGGGGCGGACATGACATTCAGAGGATGTGGTGGAGCATTGACATTATCTGCGAATGCTTGACATTTGTGGCATTTCCTCACATGGACATAACAATCACTTTCCATGGTAAGCCAGTAATAACCTGCTCTTAGGATCTTCCTGGCCATAGCATGCCCGTTGGCGTGTGTTCCAAACGAGCCCTCATGGACTTCCTCGATCATGTGATTTGCCTCCCTGGCATCCACACACCGCAGGAGTGTCATGTCGTGATTTCTCTTATACAGTATGCTTCCGCTCATGAAGAAACCGGCTGCCAACCTTCTCAATGTCCTTTTATCATTGTCGGCAATCTCTGGCGGGTATTCTTTGCTTACGACATATCGCTTGATGTCGAAATACCAAGGCTTTCCGTCCCGTTCCTCTTCCACTTGGCAACAATGCGCGGGTTTGCCACGACACCAAAATTCAATGTAGGGTAGATCCCCGTGCGGTGTTAGCTGGAACATAGACGCCAACGTAGCAAGTGCATCCGCCATTTGATTTTCCTCGCGGGGAACATGATGGAAGGAGATCTCATCGAAGGTCTTAGCCAATTCCTTGATATAGGCTTTGTAGGGTATCAGCTTGGGATCTCTAGTTTCCTATTCCCCTCTCAGCTGATGGATTACCAACGCTGAGTCGCCGTACACCTTGAGTAGTTTGACATTGGAGTCAATTGCTGCCTGGACGGCTAGGGCACATGCTTCATATTCGGCCATGTTGTTGGTGCAGTCGAATCCTAGCCTGGCTATGAAAGGTACACATTGATTGTCCGGAGAGACCAACACTGCCCCAACACCATGACCTAGAATGTTTGACGCTCCGTCAAACCATACGGTCCATTTGTCCCGATCTTCGTCCAATTTTTCTTCAAACAAGGCCATGATGTCCTCATCCGGGAATTCAGGATGCATGGGCTGGTAGTCATTAAGAGGCTGTTGAGCCAAATAATCTGCTAAGGCGCTTCCTTTTATCGCCTTTTGGGTGACGTAGACTATATCAAACTCGGATAGCAAGACTTGCCACCGGGCGATTCATCCCGTGAGAGCTGGCTTTTCAAAGATGTACTTAACCGGGTCCATTTTGGATATCAACCAGGTAGTATGGCTCAGCATGTACTGCCTTAGGCGATGGGATGCCCATACCAAAGCACAACACGTTCTTTCGAGCAAGGAGTAATTCATCTCACAGGTCGTGAACTTCTTACTTAGGTAGTAAACAGCGCGCTCTTTCTTCCCGAATTCGTCATGTTGCCCCAGCATACACCCCATTGACTCGTCCAAGATTGTCATGTACAAAATGAGAGGCCTTCCAGGTACTGGTGGCATAAGCACGGGAGGATTCATTAGGCACTTTTTGATCCTTCCAAAAGCCTCTTGGCAATCCTCATTCCAGCGATCAGTTTGGTTTTTGCGTAAGAGCTTGAACAACGGCTCACAAATGGCGGTGAGCTGCGATATGAATCTGGCAATATAATTCAAGCGCCCCAGGAAACCTCGGACTTGCCTCTCTGTACGGGGTTCTGGCATCTCAAGGATAGCCTTCACTTTTTTGGGGTCTACCTCTATCCCTTTCTGGCTTACAATGAAACCAAGCAATTTCCCTGATTTGACCCCAAAGGTACACTTAGCGGGGTTCAACCTTAATTGATATTTCTTAAGCCTTTCGAACAACTTCCGCAGGTTGACAAGGTGTTCTTCCTCGGATTTAGATTTAGCAATTATGTCGTCCATGTAGACCTCGATCTCTTGATGCATCATATCATGGAACAAAGCTACCATGGCCTGTTGATAAGTTGCCCCGGCATTCTTGAGTCCAAAGGACATCACCTTGTAACAGAACGTCCCCCACAGGGTGACGAAAGTAGTCTTTTCCATATCCTCGAGCGCCATCTTTATCTGATTGTAACCGGAGAAACCGTCCATGAAGGAAAATAAAGCGAAATTGGCCGTGTTATCTACGAGGATATCAATGTGTGGTAAAGGAAAATTGTCCTTGGGACTGGCTCGATTCAGGTCCCGATAATCCACACACATTCGTACCTTCCCATCTTTCTTAGGGACCGGTACGATGTTGGCAACCCATTCTGGATACCGAGCGACGGCCAGAAATCCAGCGTCAAATTGCTTCTTCACTTCTTCTTTTATCTTCAAGGATGTTTCGGGCTTCATCCTTCTCAGTTTCTATTTTACCGGGGAACACTCGGGATTTAGAGGTAATCGGTGCTGTACAATGTCAGAACTCAAACCGGGCATATCTTGGTATGACCAAGCGAAGATGTCTTGGTAGTCTTTTAGCAGGATTTTTAATTCTTCACGGATAGGTGCGGTAATACCTGTGCCTATCATTACTTCCCTTTTTCCACTGCCAATTCCCAAGTCTACTAGTTCTGTTTCTTCTTGATGAGGCCCCATTTCTTGGTCCTCATGGGCGATCATTCTTTCTAATTCTGGGGGAAGTCCCACATCCTCGTTTCCTTCATCTTCCGTTTGATTCATTTCTTGCTCGAAGTCGATAGGCGGGTCCCAGGTATTAGTACCTTCGGGGGACTCGTCATCGGATCTGCCGTTTCAGAAAAAGAAGTAAACATGCAAATGAATGAGAATGGGTAGAGACGTAGGAACAGATGAAGAAAGATCCTTGTATTATAAATTCAAAAACAAAAGACACAAAGCCTTAACAAAAGGAAAAACTCTAAAGCCTAGGCCCAACTATAGAGCTTTTAAAACCGTAAAGGTTTACATTATGCTCGTTGCGTAAATGCCGGGGCGTTCCTCCACTCGCCAATTTCCCAGTTGGAAATCAGGAGGGCATGGTCGTACCAAATCCAAAGTACTCGGAACATCATCTTCGCATATTGCGACCACTTGACCTTTGTCTTCCAGACCTGCGCTTATAAAGCTTCTGCTTATGTGGCAGGGCGGGCTACCTTCACTTTCTTGTCTCCAACGCGAGCTTTGACCACTGCTCTTCCTTCCCGCGATGCTTCTTTTCATGTCCGCCTGAGTGGGCTTATAGCCTAAACCATACTTCCCACGATTTCCTTGGGCATTTATCAGGCCAGTTATGCCGCCGTTGTTTTTGCCTAAACCCATTCCGGGTTCATAACCGTTCCCCAACATAACTCGGGCCATCATTACTGCTGCATCGGACAGACAAGGCTGCCCAAAGAGGGAGTCCACGGAGGAAATGCTGACCACCTCAAAAGACTGGAAAGCGGTTTCTAACGATTCTTCTGTGGCTTCAACATAAGGCATAGAGGATGGGCAGCTCACCAAGATGTCTTCCTCGCCTGACACGATGACCAAGTGCCCCTCCACTACGAATTTCAACTTTTGGTGGAGTGTAGAAGGCACAACTCCCACTGAGTGGATCCACGGGCGCCCCAACAGACAGCTGTAAGGGGGGTTAATATCCATTATTTGGAAGGTGACTTGACAGGTGTGAGGGCCTATTTGTACTGGGAGATCGATCTCTCCCCTAACCTCTCGGCGAGTGCCGTCGAAGGCACGAACCACCATTGAACTTGGCTTTAAGTGGGAAGCATTGAATGGTAACTTCTCCAAAGTGCTTTTAGGCATCACGTTTAAACTGGAACCATTATCGATGAGCACCTTGGCTACGATATGGTCCATACACTTGACTGATACGTGTAAAGCCTTATTATGCCCTCTCCCCTCGGCGGGGATTTCTTCTTCGACGAAGGCAAGATAGTTGTTGGCAGTGATATTGTTGACCAGCCCTCCGAAACCTTCTACCGAGATATCTTGGGCCACATGGGCCTCGTTCAGAACTTTTACTAGCAAAGCCCGATGAGGCTCGGAGCTCATAAGTAACTCCAACAACGAGACCCTGGCCGGGGTTTTGTTGAGTTGTTCGATAACCTTGAATTCGCTCTGCTGAATTATACGGAGGAACTCACTGGCTTCCTCTAGCGACACCTCCTTTTTACCATCCTTTTTCTCCGGGAGGCCCTTTGCCGGAATGTCTTTATTCGAAGCGTGGGGTGCTTCGCCATCTTGTTCCTCCACCACTTTTCCTTTCCCTTTGATGTCCGCGGGTTGGACTGGTAGGTCCGGAGGTGCAAACACATGGCCACTACGGGTCACACCACTCAGTCCCGTGATATTTGTTACTTTAGCTGACAATGAGCCGACGTCGGTGGCTTCTTCTTCCTTCTCCCTCGGAGGTGTATATCACCATGGTACTGCGTGGCTACTTTGGTATGGGAAGGGAACAGGTTTGGCTGCTAAGGGGTGTCCGGGCTTTTGCGAAGCTGCGTTTTTAGTGAAGTATATCACCAAGGGTTTGGGCTTCGCAACACTGCTCCCATCCGTGGACTGCATGCATATATGCTGCTCTTCTTTTCCTTCACTGCCGACTTCCAGTCGACCTTGATCTATCATCCGCTGTAACAATTCCTCTACTCCCAAACACGTCTCCATGTCATGCAGCTCGCCGGAATGTAGCAAACAGGAATCCTCCTTACACCCACTATGGGGAATCACACCTCCTTTTTGTAGGGCCTCAAAGATAAACCTCCTAGGGGTTGCCACATCCCTTAAAGGTTTAGACCTGTGCGACCCATCGGGCTCAACGGCATTAACCGCTCCCCCTCCATGATTGGCGAGCGGGTTGGTTCTCACATTGGGCTGATCCTCTTGGAAAGTCAGCCATCCAGCATCCATTAAATGTTGGACCTTGTATTTAAGGGCCAAGCATTTTTCAACGGAATGCCCCGGGACACCCCCATGGTACTTGCAGGTTGCGTTAGGGTCATACCACTTCGGGAAAGGGGGTTCGAGGACCCTTCCGGGAGTTACCACGGCCAAATGATTGGCGATGAGGGATGGCAAAAGGTCTTCATACGTCATTGGGAGTGGGGTGAATTCCGGAAATGGCCTCGAAGGGAAATTCCTTGTCGTGTTGGAATTACCGGCCGGGCGAGTTGTGTTTGGAGTTGGAACTTGGGGAGCTTCCCTCTGGGTGAGTGCCTTAGGCTGCACGGGTGTTGAACTAGAGGCGTTCCCGGTATGAGCCGAGAAGCTCGGGTGATGTTGCGCGTACTGATGGGTACCATGAGGCGTTTGCTGGGGTTTGACCCACGCGGGTGTTGAAGAGACGGCATGGGCATCTCCTTCCTTCCTTTTTGCCCCTGTTACCCCGATTCTTTTGGCATTCGTATTTGTGGAGGAAACGTAATCAAACTTTCCTCTTTTCAATCCTACCTCGATTCTTTCCCCGGCAAATACTAGATCCGCAAAGCTGGACGGCATGTAACCTACTAACTTCTCATAGTAGAACACTGGCAGAGTGTCTACCATCATGGTGATCATCTCTCTCTCAACCATGGGAGGAGCTACTTGTGCCGCCAAATCCCTCCACTGCTGCGCATATTCTTTAAAGGTTTCACCCTCTTTCTTGAACATATTCTGCAGTTGAGTGCGGTCGGGAGCCATATCAGAATTGTACTGATACTGCCTTAGGAAGGCAGTAATCAGATCCTTCCAAGTACGGATACGGGAAGCTTCCAAATTAGTGTACCACACTACCGCGGCTCCGGCCAAGCTATCTTGAAAGAAGTGTATTAATAGCTTTTCATCCTTAGAGTGGGCGCCCATCTTACGACAGTACATCTTGAGATGGTTTTTGGGACAAGTCGTCCCTTTATACTTGTCGAAGTCCGGCACTTTGAACTTCGGGGGAATAACAACATCGGGTACTAAGCAAAGATTCGTCATGTCTGCGAACGGATAGTCCCCAAATCCTTCCACGGCCCTCAATCTTTCCTCAAGGAGATCGAGCTTCCTCCTTTCTTCAGTTGCTGGGGGCGGTCCTTCCGTGGACAAAACTAATGGTGGTGCCGCGATGTTGGGTTGAGGCAACGTGCCTGGTGCCGGCCCTTCGGGGATCGGGGGATAGAACTCGAAATCCCTTCGAGCATAGTCTTGAGGGTCTTTGTGGACTTCGTCGGGCTGTTGAGGAGGCTCTCTTTCAGGGACGGGAGAAGCAATGTGGCCCGCATCTTCTTGCAAGACGGGTGGTGAGTAGTTGGGCGGCAATCCATAAGGGTAAGCCGCTCAGTTGTATCCCAGGTGAGGGCTGCCATCGTGCCCCAGTGTGTCCCTTCCCAGTCCTACTATGTTTGAGGGAGGATGGTGCGCAGTTGCCAAGAGAGTCGGGTCTGCTTCGACAGCCGAACTGACAGCGGCAGTGGTGGCCGCGTTCTTCTCTATGAGCTGCTTCATACTTAACATGGCCTCCATCATGGAGGCCATTTGTTCTTTCAGAGCCGACATGTCGGCTTTCATCTGTTCCTGTGTCTCCTCTTGATCACCCATCGTTCTAGATTTGGATCTGGTGCGATAGGGATGCCTTGTGGCGCGTTTAGTTATGGTGTTTTTCCCTAAAAAAACCAAACGTGAGGAGTGGGTAAAGAAAAATGCATGCTAGAGATGAAATGTAGGAGTGATTTGATTTGCACAAGCTTTTTGGAGTAGAAACATGGGACCAACTCATTTTATTTCAAAAAGAAAGTCGTATCTAGTCAAGGTCTGAGAGACCATACAAGTTTCCTAACGATTTCTAATTATGTGGGCCATTAAGTCTATCATATGCTGACAATAGCCGAGAAGCCCATGAATCTCTTCGGGGGCGGAGTAGGTGTCTGCCATCGCCTTGGCCTTGGCTAACAAGCGGGGAAGTTCTTGACTCCCGTTCAAGGTAAGAGCAAACCGATCCATCCACATGGTTGCCTCTTGGTGTAAAGAGTCGATCACCCTTCCTCTAGCCTCTTTTTCCGCGTATACTTGAGCATACTCGTCCGCGATTCTATGCTCGTGGGCCGTGGCTAGACCTAACTCTTCTTGGTACTTGGCAATGATAGCTAGCATGTTGGTCTCCGTCTCGCATAAACGCTGAGACAAGCTTCTTTTGGACCTTGAACAAGCAACTAACTCCTCTTTTAGAACCATGCTATGTGCTCGCAACTGGTCCCTCTCTTCCCTTCACAGCTTGAGTTCACTATTGCTACCCCATAGAGCTCCACGGAATTTATTCCGGCCATACTCTTCCTTGCGAGCCCTCTTGGTCTCTTGTTCAAGGGCTCTTGCGGTAATTGCATTCTCTTCCCGTAACCCGGCACACTCCTTCCGAATGTGTGTTGCGGCCAACTTGAACTTCTCCTTGGCAAATTTCGCCTTTCCTAACTCGCTTTTGAGAGCTTGGACTTCTTCGTCCTCTTCCGGTGCTTCAAAACTCTCTTCGCTGACGACTTTTAACTTGGTGAGCCAATCTGAACCTCGTATATGAACTTTCAGCCATTCATGGTAGCCACCAATGATGCCATTACGAATGCCTCTAAGTTCTTGATCTTTACTTAACGGGGTTTCCCATGCCTTATGGATTCTTTGTATAGCCTTGAAATTTTGTGCACCGAAATCCCTTACAAGCAAAGGAGACATGCTTTCTTCCGTCGGGGCTCCCCTCATGGGGTACCCTAGTTGTCTTATAGCGAGCGCGGGATTGTAGTTAATACAACCCCTCGTTCCTACCAGCGGAATGTTTGGGTATCCTCCACATGAGAAAATGACTCCTTCTTTTCTTTCCTTCCATCGAGGGAACCAACTGATTGTTCTACCTCCTATCCCAGCCAAAAGCTGGTACCAATCTATTCTCCTCTTTTCAGTACACGAGCGATGGCTCAGGAGCGAACATGGATGCCTTGTGTCTTGTTGGAACAAGTGCGAAACCAACCAACCACAGAGGGCGGGCAAGCAACAGATGATCCGTGCGCTACTCTTTTCGCAACTTCGGTTAAATGTGTCAAACAGATCTGCCAAGACAGCTACCACCAGACTTTCCTTGCTATGGTGGTATGCAAGGAAAGCGTCGATTGCTGCTAGGTCCACCAAACCATCCACGTTTGGAAAGAGGACGATCCCAAAAATTATCAAAGCTAACACATCCATAAACGGGACCCAATCTCCTTGATTGGCCATACCCCTCGCCTTGTCTTCTAGGTACCCCCGTGGTAGGCCCGCTATGTCGTTCCGAGTCTGTTTTATGCGGTCCAAACTTCTTGCTGAATCCTTGACCACAGTTGCAATTCTGCTCAAAGAGGGGAGACACCCGGATGAAAGATATGGTTTTCTTCCCCTGAGAGGACATCCTAGAATTTCCTCAAATTCTTCAATGGTTGGTACTAATTGGAAGTCTCCGAATGTGAAGCATCTCAAAGGCTGGTCGTAGTATTGGGTGAGTGATGCAATGGCTTCTATGGATACCTCTGCTAAGGTCAACTCTAAGATCTTTCCGTAAGTCTTGCGGAAGGCTTGCATTTGGAGAGGTCCCATCAACCGCCCTAATTCCTTGATGCTGGTGGTATCTAGGTTTTTAACCTTGACTTGGTAAAACCTCTTGCCGGTTTGATTTGTCCCCATGCTTACTAAAGTGAGACAAAAAGCTGGTGCAAATCAAAACTCCGATATCTCATGAATGGAATGGATGAATGCATGAAGGAATGCATATGACACAGATGTAACCTAGGAAAGCGGGGGCCCGAGGAATTGTCTCCTTCTTAGATACAACGTCTAGGGGAAGCAAAGTGCCCCAACGTACGTTTTTAAGAAGGCGACACGGACCCTCCGTTGGTTTGTTTACAGAGGGGATCAAGACAGAACCCATATGTGATGTATATGCAAAAGATGCAATGCGGGAATGTACATAGTATGACAATATTCACTGATCATAAGCAAAAGGGTATATGATACTTATGCATGGCAGTGTGAAAAATGGCACGCAGCGTGTTTGCTCCGTGCCCCTATTTAAGGGACCTATAAGGGAGAGAACTAACTAGGCATTTAGCGATAACCCCCCTAAGGTAGTCATATCTCTCTTGATGGTTTCTAGAGGTATTATCCTCTTTGAAGAACATATTGTAGCAGTAGGGACTACTAGCAACAATAAGTTTTCAAAGAGAAAAGCTCTAGATGAGGGTTCACTGTAATCAAGCAAGTCAGAGACCTAGCATGATCACAGATTCACCTCCACTCCTTATGTTCCCACGAACCCGGGTATAGGGCCCTTTTTCACTCACAGTGTGTGCAAATAGTGTTGGTGTTTGTGTGCATCAAATGAATAAATATTTACCTCATGCATACATTTTAAAACGCACTAAAAGCAATACAGTGCTTATACACACAAGAACATAATGAAGGGAAACTAACAAAGGGATACGTCATGGTAAAACATTGCACCAAATTAAATGGCCTAACTCTCTAAAAACTATCCCCAGTGGAGTCGCCAACTGTCGCAACCTACCCTTCGGCGGGAGGGCGACGCGAGACTCACGGGATGCGTGTTCCACGAAAGGAATACACGCGGAGTCGCCACCAACGTTTATTTGAGGAAAACGTCGGAAAAACCGAAAAAGACGCGATCTAAGAACTTTTAAGTGAAAGGTTCGGGAGTTGTATTTACGCACGGGGAAGGTATTAGCACCCCACACGTCCGTCCCAAGGGACGGCAGCCTTTAATCGAATGTGCAAACATGACTTTGATTTTTACATTCCCTTTCATGTCCTTATATCCTTTATACCCTTTTTATATTTTTCCTTTTTTGTGGTCGACAAGGGTGTTTCCCTTTGCTCCTACGTATTCCTCAATTTGCGATGAGGAAATCAGACCTACGTAGTTCTTTCTTATCAAGTGATTCTTTTTTACTTAAGTGGTGATCATTTTAAGGCGTTGGACCTTAAAAATGATCCATTTTACTTAGTGAGAAATTGAAATGACAAACTTCAAAAGCCTATTTTTGTGGACGAGCTTGACTAGGCGAGTTGATTTTAGCCTTAGTTTCACTTTAGTTATTAATCAATTCGATTAAGAATGAGAAATCCCAAAGAGAAGACGTCCGATTGATTTTCCGCTTTACTTTGCCTAAAGATGTTTTTTGATTATTATATTATTTTTTACCTCTTTTTTTTATTTCCAACGTGGTTACGGCACGACCGAATGGTCGAAATTTATTTTAACCGAAGTTAACGGATAATATAATTCAAACGTTCGGTGGAAATTGATTTTATTTTTAAGTTAAGCGAGAAATGACTTGAGTAAAATGGCTTAAGCACGTCAACAGGGGGTATAAAAAGTAAACAAAACGAGAATAAAAATACACGAAACACAATGTGGACCACCATGGGTACATAGAATGAATCGAAAAGCTTGGTTCGAGGTACTTACCCGTTGAAGATCGAAGAACGATGAAGAACGAATGAAGAACGTCGAAGAACGGTTGAAACCTTTGCGAAATTCTTCACGGAAAACGTTACGGAAACGTTTCGGAAGCGCCTCGGCTTAGATTTTCTTCACGGAAACAACTTTTCCAAGCAAATTCGAAAGAGAGAGAAGTGCCTAAGGGGCTCAACCCTTTTCCTTCTCACTTCCTCCCCTATTTATAGCAAAATAGGGGAGGTGGTTGCCGCCCAGCTCGCCCAGGCACCCCCATTTTTACTAAGTACACCCTCCTCTGCTTTTTTTTGGTGATTCTTTTTTCGTAAAGTTACGGAAACTTATGAATTTCGTAACGATACTTGTTTTCTTTCCGTAATGTTACGGAACCTTGCGGATTACATAATCATCCCCTTTTTGACTTACGGAATGTTACGGAATCTCACTTAATTATGCAACGATGCTTCCATTTGATTTCCGGTGTGTCACGGAAACTTACGGATTGTGCATCAATATATTTTTTGGTTTTCCGGCATGTCCTGGAATTTCACAAATTGCCTAATGATGGGTGCCAAGCACCTCACAAGGACCAAAGAAAGGTCGCATGTCATCAAGCAAAGGTCCCCGGACGAAATTAGGGTATGACAGCTAGTTTTGTTGGTTTTGTTAATTTGTTAGTTGTGCTAATTTGTTAATGTTGTTAGTTTCGTCGGATTTTTAGTTTAATATTTTGGGTCAATTTTGTGTGCATGTACGACTTTGCATGTTTTTCTTTGAATTATAGGATATGTTCAAGAAATGGGTAATTGTTTTGAAAATAAAAGTTCTTAACATTTTGTGACTTGAAATCCTTGATTCTCCTCTACATGTCATGATAGTTTTGAAAGCTCAATTTGAAAGTGATGAGTTTACCTTTGTGAGAATTTGAGCCATCCATCATCATAATGTGTTTTGCCCCATTGATTGCTTGCACAATAGCCTTGGCTTGATTCTTGTTGATGCTTCCTAATTCACATGCATATTTGGAAATGATTGAGGCAATTTTGTTCTTATAAGCTTCTAGCCAAATGGACTTACCTTGAATTAATTCCTTTGATAGCCCTTTTGAGCCTTGTTTTCCTTTCCTTGTTTTGAAGCTCACTACAAGCCTTAAATGAAGAACCATGATATCACCATATCCTTAAGGAATTTTGGAGCTTTGGAATTGTTTTGGGAATAAGTGTGGGGGGTTTTTGTTTCATTGGATAACTTGTTTTGTTGGCTATGCTTCATGATGTATTTTGGGCCATACTTGATGTACATTGTATATTGGTTAAATGTTGGACATGCTGAATGAAATGTTGTTTCTCAAAGGCTATAAAGTATTCTAAA
The DNA here is from genome assembly GCF_000004515.6 of Glycine max. NCBI lineage: Eukaryota > Viridiplantae > Streptophyta > Magnoliopsida > Fabales > Fabaceae > Glycine > Glycine max. Next base: position 31,265,220 of record NC_038244.2, read on the forward strand.
AAAAATCGAAAAAAGAAAAAGAAAAGCAATAAAGTTGAGTGAATAAGATCTTAAATGGCACAAGAATGATGAAACTCTTGGTTCTACTCTTTATGTTTAAATTTTATCTTTACTTCTTTTTATTTTCTTATTTTTTTTCTTAATATGCACTTATTCCCCATTGCTCCTCTATTCCTTTGGAATTTAGCCACTTATTTCATATTTCTCCATACCTTGTCCTTGGCCCCATTACAACCTTAAAAGACCTTTTGATCCTCATGTGCTTGTGTTTGTGGGTTGATTGTCAATTTTAGAATCTTGCCAAGTTTATGTGGTGCTTGCTTTCATGGGTGCTTTGAGGGTAAATAGTAGCCTAGACACTTGAGAGATAGAGTGTATATCTTGTGAGGCTTTATCACTTTTCATTCTTGAGCTGATTAACTATTTTGCCATGATTGGGTTGCTTGGATGATTTTCATGAATGTCTTGACTTTTTGGATCTCCTTATGTTAGATGTTACCCATTCCTTTCATTCCTTGATGTTCATTGAGAAATATGTGAATTTTTTTGTTTGTCTCTCTTTGATATCCTTGGATTTTGTTCTTTGTTTCATTTTGTCCAGGAGTACAAAAGGCTAAGTATGGGGGGTTTTGATGTGCCATCATTTTCTTCTATTTTCTAAACCTTTTTTGCACCATTTTAATTACTGATTGGTCTTAGTTGTCAATTAATCAGGCAGTTTTATTATTTGGGCTCATTTAGCTAATTTGATGTTTTTAATCTAATTTCAGGAATTAATGAAACATTGGGCTTAATCCGGATTTTGGTTATGGACTTGAAGAGGGCAAATAAAGCAGCGCTTACCTTAGTTAATTTCTAATTAGGAAATTTCGCAATTTTATTTTATGTTGTTTAGTGTTTATTTCGTTTTGGGCCAGAGTATTGTAATAGGGCCCAGTGACTTTGAGTGACTCTTTTTAAATAGTAGCCTTGGGATTCGTGCAAGGCTATTCTGTTATGATATTCATTATTCAGAGCTTTTGTTTTAGGGTTTTACGTTTTCTGCTTTGATGCTACTGTTCACGTAATGCAATTTTACGTTTTCTGCTTCTAATTACAATTTCGTTCTTGCTTCTTCTTCTACTCTCATTTACGTTTCTGTTTCATTTACATTTCTGTTCATTTACGTTTCTGCTTCATGTTTCATTTGCGTTTTCTGTTTGAATCCATGGAAGGCTAGATTTTCTGGTGTTGTTTCCTTTTGAGGACAAAGCCCAACTCTCTTTGAGGTTTCGCTTGTAATGTGTTTTCCTGGCAGTTTTCCCTTCACCAGTTATCCCAAATTCGTGAATATTAATCAGTGCGTGCTTCGTGTTCGATTAATTGCCTCTGAGCCTAACTTGCGTTCATGCTTAATGGACGAAGGGCTAACTGGTGTATGTGGTGCCTAATCACGTATTGAAAACCCTAAGTTGATTTTCGCTTAGTAAATTGAAATAGGGTTGGATTAAGTGGTTGACTGTTAGGGACGAATTCTCCATAACCTAGGATAAGAGAATGGCTTCTAAATTAGAGGAAACAACCCGTTCTTAATATTAGTAGTTTCGTATTCCAGTTTACTTGTTCTGCTCTTTAATCACAAAACAAACAACCCCCCCCCCAATCGTTACTGTTACTGCAAGTATATTATGAACATTTGGTTTGTCACTGCTCGTTGGGAAACGAACTAGGATCACTTCCTAGTTACTGCATTTTCATGTTTATTTGATTCGGGTACGGCCTCGATCACTCCTCCATCTCTAGGACCTCACAATCACTCACAAACTCATCTCAAGCTCTCAGAACAACTTCTTCTTCAAGCTTTGGTCTCTGCAGATCTTCACACAACAAAATCTCTCAAACTCTTTGGAACTTGGACCTTTCTCTCTCAAGAACTCTCTAGACATGCAGAAGCTTCAAGAAAAGACCAAACTCCCTTCCAAAATCTGATTTCAGGCTCAAATAGGTGGCTTTGTTCGTGCTCGTGCGCTTAGCGCAATTCTGAATCACTTAGCGCGCATTAGTGAATTTCGGCTTAGCGTGGCTTTTCTCGCTCAGCGAATGGACTGAAGCGGTGCGCTTAGCGGGATGGCCTTTCGCTCAGCAAACAAGCACAGCTCATCCTTCTTCCAGATTCTTCCTCACGCTTAGCTGAGGAATGTTGCGCTTAGCGGATGGCTCGCTAAGCCAGCAGATTGGCTTACTGAGAGGGTGAAAATCAGCACTGCACAAACTCGCCTAATTAACCTGAAATTGAGAGAAAATGATTATTAAACACACAAAATGGAAGTACTAAGTATTTATTACCCATCTTTACCCAAAAGTAATTACAACACTACAAAATAACCATAAATTGGAGGAGTTTGATACAATTTACACAGGTTTTATAAACAAAAGTTAGTCGTATTCATCAACTAGCAGGCAGCAAGAGGAGCAACTTTTGCAGAGATACCTAGGTTTTGTAAGCTTATTTTTGTTAGGGTTTCTTCTGTAATGGTTGGCTAAACACTCTAGTTGGGGATTTCTAATGAACAGCTAATGTAAATACCTAATATCTAATTGACTATGTTTTCTGTGTTCAATGTTTCCTTCAATGCTTAATGTTTGTATGTTTTTGGTCTGATCATCCATTTGTGTGCATAGTTAGGTGACTTTAGCATTGGGAAATGTACTGTTGCATTAGAACTTGATTGAAGCAGGATCAAAACTTAATCTTACAAGAAGGATCTATGGATTAAGTTTTAGTTTTAATTATGTTGTTACAATAATGTTGTTTAGTCTAGGCCTAGTCTTACAAGAGGGATCTGCAGATGAAGCTTAGGCTGAATTAGGCTAAACTTTCGTAAGTTGCTTGAGCTGAGTCTAGTCTTACAAGAGGGATCTATGAACAAAACTCAGTTTAAGTTAGTCTAAACCTAAGAGGGTTGTCTCAATTGGGCCTAGTCCAACAAGAGGGATCTGAGGACGAAGTTTGGATTGATTCGGTTTGACGAGGGATCGAGGTTTAGTAATTTAGACTACAGCATAGAACACAAGAGCATGATTGATTAGAGAAATATATTTATATGCATCAGCTTGTTTATGAGAAAGACCCAACATTTCTACCTACTGATGTCACTTTTACTTACTTTGCATTTTATAGATTTAGCATAAAAGTTTAGTTTAAATTTTGTTTGAAATTATCAATCATACATGTTCTCTTAACAATGCTTCATTTCTGAACTTAATTTAGGCTAACGTTAGTTCCCTGTGTTCGATACTCAGATTCATCCATTTTAATTTTTAAATACTTTACGATCCGGTGCGCTTTCCGGCAAACCAGATTTCCCTTGAATATATTTGAACGAAGAAAAAGTGGAACAAAAAGCAACTGTAAGGGAAATCCAACAATTATCAAAGGGCCCTTGTCCTCTGTTTCACTGCTCTCTAAGGATCCTTTGAACCTTTTTAGCAAGGCTAAAAGTTTCTAAAGCCTTGTCTTCATCAGTAATTGTTTCTTTTACCTCTTCTATTGGATGTTATCTTGATCTACTAAAGGAATAGGCATGTTCTTCCTTATGTCAACTTTCACGGCTTTAAGGTTGACAATACTAAAGTATTACTTTCTGGCAACGACAGTTCCTTTCTGATGATGGACTTCTTGGAATTCTAGTCTAGTCTTTCAAGGACGTGGAATACTTAGGTTTCCAGAGGAGTTTGTTGATGAAGACATCATAGTAGATGTCATCCACTCATCCCAAGGTCTTCATGTTCCTTAGAATATTAATGTAGATAATGTGTGGAAGGTCAAAATGGATCTCGTCCATGAAATAAAGAGCATAAATTTGTGTAGGTCAGACACAAAGTCTTTTGAGCCTACTTTGTGCATGAAGCTCTTCTGAGTGATGTTGGACCAAATTTTGGCCATATCACACAAAAGTTTGTACTGAATCTTCTTCTTCCCATCTTCCTCCTTGAGGTTCTTTCCATAGAGAGCTTTTGGAATGTGGTTCTCATAGGTCTTCTCCTAATCTTTTTGGTATGTGCTTCCTTCCCTAATGCATCCTATGACTTGTGCAATGGAGTCCATAGATAGCACCACCTCTTTTTTATTTGAGCATTCCTCTAAAACATTCAGATGAGTTCTGGGTATATCAGTTGTAGATCATTGAAATACTCGCAGATGCCACACAGCAGCAAAGTGCACTGTATGTTTAGGCCGAGACCTTCAAACATTCCTATGTCAAAAAAATGTTCAATGTGCATAGTGGGCTCTCCATTAGTGTGGATGGTAGTGGTGTCTATGGTTATGATGGTCGAGTCAGGATTAGTGTTTCGTTATAGTTTATCATGGTGAGTAGAGAAAGAGATGAGGGTTTCTATGAGGTTTTCTTAAGAGAAATCTTGACAGTTCTTGCAAAGATAGTGAAGATAGACCATTGCCCTGATATTTAGGAGTTTATAAAAGGAATGTGAGTGGTTTCTCCCGTGAAACCTTCTACCCCAACATATATATAAATAAATAAATAAATAAACATATAAAAATGAAAAATTTAATTGAACCAATTTTATTTAAATCACGTACACAAATTCACATGGGTAAAAGGATCACATTCGCTTCACTATTACCAAATTAAAAATTTATCAAATAAGAGTATGAAAACACCTCTGGCCCAAAACAAGGTCATCCAATTTTATTTTTTTACAAAAGGAAACAAGATAAGCAACAAAGTAACATAAAGTAACATGTTCATAATATTATGCAAATAATACAGAAACCCATTTTCCAATGTCACATTCTATCAGAGCACATTTATCATAGGATCCAAACACAAATAGCACACAGGGAGTGAGCTATCACATTCCTAACTAAAATATGGATAAACAAATACATAAGTGAAATACATTATAAAAATATTTATCATATAACTCAACTTACTACAATCCACGTCAGTTCACCACCGTATCATTTAAAACTCATTTTTCAATCACCAATCACATTACACATGAATCACACACTCAATTCAAGACGTAACAACACTCACCAATTCCATAATAAACAATCTACAGGCGTTATGCAACAATTATACTAAGACTCAAGCCTATATGGAATGTGATACCATGTTAGTGAAAAACAACACCAAGGCGCTTAAGAGTACATAACAAGACACGCCACACAATGGGTATGTCAGGTCACTCTCACTAAGTAAAATCATAAGGTGACCAGTCAGGGTCACTCTGTTTTGCGAGAATGCTCCAACCATATGGGATCAACATAGGCTTAAAGGAGCACTCAAACCGAGTGTATTTACCCCCAAGGCGTAGACTTCGAAGAACCCGTTAAGGCGTCACCTTCCTGATTTAGGTCCAACCCCTAAAACAACTTTTACACACAGACACTGCTCATGAATTATACAATACACACGACCTCACACTTATTTTCAAACACATTTAACACAAAGCACTACAATTTAACACCTAAGGTTCCTAACTTATAACCCTACACTTTTCTTTTAACACCTCGCGCATTGCACTACAGTTTAACACCTCAAGTTCCTAACTTGAAACCCTACACTTTCCTTTTAACACTTCAAACATAAACATTTTTTCTCAAGGTAAACATTAGTCGAGTTATTGTATAATTCATAACTCACAACACAAGTAATATCACCTCAAGTATTAACCACACACTTATTCACAACCAAATTTCATGTCCATAATTTTAACATATCACAACGTCACAATTCACCATCACATGTTTACGTGTATCTTACAAATCAATACATGTTCAATTTATCCATTATACACAATTTCAATCATAGTTTCATGATCCCAATATAACAATTTATCATGCTAATCTAGTAAATCCTGTCCAAAATACAAACAAGTTATATGAAAATGTTTCTCACAACATAGGGAATAAAAACCCTCAAACAATTTCACATAATCATATAGGAAGAATTATAATGCAATAAACATTCCAAAATAAATCCCAATTTGATCCTCTAAGGATCTCTACACATGTTCATTCTAACCCCAATTGTGATAAACTCATCCCTTACCTCTAAGTGGGCCCACGTGTGTAGTCTGACAGTGATAGCGGCATCTCTAGCAGTTTCCTAAGATTACCCAAGTTTTTTCTTTTGGTTGCTCTACTAGGGTTTCCAAGCGTTAGAGAGAAGGGGAAAGGATTAGAGCCTTCATTGCACTGTCTGTGTGGAATGAGCAATTCTCCCTTGAAAGATATTATTTTGCAAATCCCAATAGTGGAGATGTGCAAATATGAATTTCAAACCTGGTGTTCAAATTTCACAATGATCCAATGGTTAAGGAGTCCAGGATCCTAGTTTTACTGAGAGAAGTTTGAGTGTATGCGAAAAAATAAAAGCTACATACGAGGGACATTTCTCCCACCACAGACATTATTTTGCAATTTACAACGGTGGGGATATGCAAAAATGTGTTCCAAACCTGGTGTTCAAACTTTATAATGATCCAACGGTTAACAAGTTTGGGATTGCAGTTGTATTGTGATAGGTTTGAGTGTATACGGGAAAAAGAGAGTTTTGGAAGAGGGAGAAGGGAAAACACGGATTTGAAAGGAAGATAGAGTCTAGAGACGTGTTGTTAATGTAAAAACTAAACTAATATATCTTTATTTATTACTTGGTAGTCTCAGTCTATTATTTACTTTATTTTTTATTTTTTTATTTTATAAAAAATAACTCTATTTTACTCTCTATCAAATAAATAAATAAAACATTTTTTTGATTTTCTAAGAACATATATTTATTTTATTTACCTTAAAACCATTATTTTAATTAATAAAATTATTTCTCCTTATTTATTTAATTATAAAAACCTCATTTTTTTCTAAAACTCTATTTATTTTTTAATAAAATCATTTTTAATTTATTTTACGAAAAATGAGATGTTACATCTCCGGGATTTTAAAAGGTAATTAATAGGCCCGTTACTCAAGGATAGCTCAACAATCAAAACACAAAGTAATTGTCCAGTCATGCATATATGCATGTATGGCCATTGGATGATATGTCCTCTGGATGCAAAGTGAAATGTATCAGACATTTAGACATTAATCATTCCTTTACTAAGGCCATTTCAAGTTGATTTCTTAACAAAGTCAACCTTTCTTCAATAAGGGGTTTTGTGAAAATGTTAGCAAGTTGACCATTAGTGGGTACAAACTGTAGTTCCATTGTTCCCTTCTGAACACGGTCTCTTAGAAAATGATGCTTAATTTCTATATGCTTGGCTCGTGAATGCAGCGCAGGGTTTATAGAGATACTTATTGCAACTTTATTATCACAATAGATAGGGATGTTTTCTTCATATATACTATAGTTTTCCAGCTGATTCTTTATCCATATCAGTTGAGTATAGCAGCTTGCTGCTGATATATATTCAGCTTATGCAGTGGATAATGCTATTGATCCTTGTTTCTTACTAATCCAAGTAACTAGGTTTCCACCAATAAGATGGCAGGTTCCACTAGTGCTTCTGCTTTCAATTTTGTCACCAGCATAGTCAGCATCACAATAATTAATCACCTAGATTCCTTATTATGCTTAAAGTAAAGACCAAGATTAGGAATTCCAATTAAATATTGATGTGCCATCATTTTCTTCTATTTCTTAAACCCTTTTTGCACCATTTTAATTACTGATTAGTCTTAATTGTCAAATTAATTAGGCAGTTTTATTATTTGGGCTCATTCAGCTAATTTGATGTTTTTAATCTAATTTCAGGAATTAATGAAACATTGGGCTTAATCCGGATTTTGGTTGCGGACTTGAAGAGGGCAAATAAAGCAGCGCTTACTTTAGTTAATTTCTAATTAGGAGATTGCAATTTTATTTTATGTGGTTCAGTGTTTATTTCGTTTTGGGCCAAAATAATGTAATAGGGCCCAGCTACTTTGAGTGACTCTTTTTAAATAGCAGTCTTAGGATTCATGCAAGGCTATTCTGTTAGGCTATTCAGTATTCAGAGCATTGTTTAGGGTTTTACGCTTTTCTGTTCTAATGCTACTCTTCACGTAATGCAATTTTCCATTTTCTGCTTCTAATTACAATTTCGTTCTTATTTCTTCTTCTGCTTTCATTTACGTTTATGTTTCATTTACATTTTTGCTTTTAGTTTCATTTATGTTTTCTGTTTGAATCTATGGAAGGCTAAATATTCTGGTGTTGTTTCCTTTTGAGGACGAAGCTCAACTCTCTTCGAGGTTTTGTTTATAATGTGGCTTCCTGGCAGTTTTCCCTTCACCAGTTAACCCACATTCGTTAATATTAATTTGTGCACACTTTGTGTTCGATTAATTGCCTCTGAGCCTAACTTGCGTTCATGCTTAATGGACAAAGGGTTAACTGGTGTATGTGTTTCCTAATCACGTATTGACAACCCTACGTTGATTTTCACTTAGTAAATTGAAATAGGGTTGGATTAAGTGGTTAACTGTTAAGGACGAATTCTCCATAACCCAGGACAAGAGAATGGCTTCTGAATCAGAGGAAACAACCCATTTTTAATATTATTAGTTTCGTATTCCAGTTTACTTGTTCTGTTCTTTAAATCACAAAACAAACAAACCCCCCCAATCGTAACTATTACTGCAAGTGTATTATGAACATTTGGTTTATCATTGCTCGTTGGGAAACGACCTAGGATCACTTTCTAGTTACTGCATTTTCATGTTTATTTGATTCGGGTACGGCCTCGATCAAATATCTAAATATTCTTTTGACAATAGTTAAGTGAACTTGGGTCTTGTTGGAATCTAGCACATAGTCCAACACTAAACAATATGTTAGGTCTGGATGTAGTTAAGTATAAAAAGGATCCAATCATTGCTCTATATTGTGAGTTGTCCACTTTGTTGGATTCCTCGTCCAGTCCAAGACATGTTGGATGCATAAGAGTCTTCATTTCTTTTGTATCTTCCAATTTGAACTTCTTCAGAAGTTCCTTTACATACTTGGTTTGATGGATATAGATTCCATTGTTGGTTTGTTTTATCTGTAATCCTAAGAAGAACTTCATCTCTCTCATCATACTCACTTTGAATTCTGCCTGTATTAGCTTATAGAAATCCTCATAGAGAGGTTCGTTAACAACTCCAAATATAATATCGTCCACATAAATTTGAACTAACATAAATTGGGAGTCATAGTTCTTGCGAAACAGAGTTGTATCCACTTTTCCTCTTTCAAAGCCAATGTTTACATGAAATGAACTAAGATGTTCATACCAAGCTCAAGGAGCCTTCTTAAGTCCACACAATGTTTTATAGAGTTTGAACACATGTGTGGAAAAGTGTTACTTTCAAACCCAGTGGGTTGTTCTACATAGACTTCTTCTTATATTACTCCATTGAGGAATGCATTTTTTACGTCCATTTGATATAGTCTCATTTTTGTATGACATGCAAATGAGAGTAAAATGTATATTGCCTCTAGACAAGCAACAAGAGCAAAGGTTTTTGTATAGTCTACACCTTTTTGTTGTGAGTAACCCTTGGCAACCAATCTTGTCTTGTTTCTGACAACCTTACCTGCCTCATCCATCTTGTTTCTAAACACCCATTACTTTCTTTCCTTGTGGTAGTTCTACAAGCTTCTAGACGTCATTTTGTTGGAATAGTTCATGTTCCTCTTGTATGGCTTTTACCCAGTTCTCATCTTCTATAGCATCATCAATATGCTTAGGTTCCACTTCTGAAATGAAAGTTGTGTAACCTTGATGTCAGAGAAATCCTCTTGTCTAGACTTTGGTTGAAGGATCTCCAATGATTTGACTCTTTGGATGGTTCTTCCTTAGAATTCGTTCAATTAGTTCCCTTTCTTCTTAAGGTTGTTTAGTCACTTGTTTGGATGCATCTATTTCTGAAGATTTTTTTGTCAGTGGTCCAATGCCTCTGTCCAGTATTATACCTGCAAAAGATTTGTCAAGCTTAGACATTTCTATATTAGACTTTGTGTCATTAAATCTTACATGAATAGCTCATAATTGAGGTTCTAGAGTTATAAACTTTGTATTCCTTGGATGTTTTAGAGTACCCAAGTAATGTTCCATTATCAAATTTAGAATTAAACTTTCCTAAGTTGTCCTTGGTGTTAAGGGTGAAACACTGGCATCTAAAAGGATGGAAATATGAAATGTTGGGTTTTTGTCCTTTCCATAGTTCATAAGGAGTCCTTTTTAGAATGAGTCTTATATAAACTTTGTTTTGCAAATAACAAGCAATGTTCACTGCTTCAACCATTAGTGTTTAGATGTAAAGTTGTCATTAAGCAAGGTCTTGGCCATTTCTTGCAATGATTTATTCTTTCTCTCAACAACACCATTTTTTTAAGGTGTTCTAGTAGTATAGAAGTTATGAAGAATTCCATTTTTTTCACAGAATTGATGAAAGCTCTCATTTTTAAACTTTCCACCATGATCACTTCTGATTAAAGTAATACATACTCCCTTTTCAATTTGAACTCTTTTAGAGAATTTAAAGAAGACCTTAAAAGACTCATTCTTGTGAGCAAGGAACATAACCCATGTCCATCTTGAGTAGTCGTCAACTACTACCAGACCATATGACCAAACAAATCAATATGTAATAGTTCGAGTGGTTTTGAGGTGGAAACAAAGTTTTTTCTTGAAAAGAAGGTTTTAATCTATTTCCCCTTACATGCTTCACAAAGTAAATCATCTTTGTATGACATTCTTGGTAAGCTTCTCACAAGGTCATGTCTTTGTAGTTTTGAGATTAGCCTCAAGCTTACATGTCTGAGTTTCTTGTGCCATATCCAGTGATTTTCTTTGATGGATAATACACATGTTACATTTTGATTTGATAGTTCACTAAGATTAATCTTATAAAGGTTACCTTTCCATTTATCAGTGCAAAGTTGGGTATCATTTTTGAGTTGGACGACACACCCTTCTTTGCTAAAGGAAACATCAAGTCCACTGTCACATAATTGACTTATGCTAAGCAGATTTTGTTTAATCCCTTTAACAAATAGTACATTGTCAATGGGAGGATAGGGATCAATACTTATCTTTCCTACCCCTGCCATCTTCCCTTTCTGATTTCCTCTAAAAGTGACTTCCACCATGCAAGAGAGTCAGGCATTGGAACATACACTTTTCTCCTATCATGTGATGTGACCAGCCATAGTCCAGGTACCATGGTTGGTGTGTTCTTGTTGTGGTTGATTATATCTACAACAAAAAAAATTTTCTCTCTAGGTACTCAAATTTGCTTGGGTCTTTTCTGGTTAGTTATGAAAATATTCGACAATCTAGTCTTTGGTGGATGTCATGTGTCCAACCTTTCCACATAATTAATTTACTATGGTATCTTCATCATGATCATACTTCTTTCCTTTATATCCATTTCCAAATTTACCAGTTGAACATTTTTTGCATCTTAACACTTTGTTGAGTTTCCCAATGCTTCCAATCAACTTGGATAAAGTTTTTCTCAGAAATTCAATCTCTTGATGAATTGTAACAACATCTTGGGGTTGTTTTTGGAGAACCTCATATTGTTCAAGTTTATCATTTGAGAATTTTAGGTTTTTCTTATATCCTTCACATTCAACCCATAAGTTATGTTTACTTGCCTCCTAGTTTTTATAATTCTTATGGACTTGTGAACATTCATTCAATGGATTACACCTTTACTCATTTAGGCAATCATGAAGTTTATTGAGTGTGATATACTCATTTTGTAAGCCTTCTAGTTGATTTTTCAACTTATGAAGGTCTTCCAATAGACTAGATCTTTCTTTACGAATTTCCTCATTTTAAAGGTGAAGCTTTGTTGTCCTTAAATTTAGACTTTCAAAGTCATCACATGATTGAGTGGAAATTTTTGAAGAATTATCTATATTTTCTTCATGTTTTCCTTGAAGTTGTTTATAATCTTTTGAAAGAATTTTGAAGTCTTTTCTGATATTTTGATAAGCTTTGGACAAAATGGATGAGTTGGAGAGAAGTTCATCATATGCTAATTCAAGAGTTTCATGGTTGTTTATATTTAGCTCTTCATCTTATCAGAGTCTGATTCTTCTGATGTCGTGTCTGCCATCGGATAAAGGTTGGCTTCTTCTTCCTCTTTTGTCTTCACATCGAACGATGTGTCATCAAGTTTTTCCCTTATGCTCATTAGTAATTTCTTGTCCTTTTGTTTGAAGTACTTTTCTTGTGATTTGACCTATCAAGATCTGGACATTTTAACTTGAAGTGTCCTGGTTTCTTAAACTCATAGCATATGATGAAGCTTCTATCCATGTGCTTTCTTTCTCTATGTGGTTTCTTGGATCCTTTCTAATCTGATCCACTCATTTTCTTCCATATGTTCCTTATCTTCCTTGAGATGAAGGCAAACTGATCATCTTCATCTAAGCTTTCATTATCGGACTCCTTATCATAAGATGTATCACTGTTGATAGCTTTGGAAGAGCTTTTGGATGCAGGTCTAAATGAAGATTCTTTGCATGTTGAAAAGGCTTTGGCTTTCTATGTTGTTATAGCCAAGGATTTTCCCTTTTTAAATCTTTCATCTTGTTGAAGTTCCTGCTCATGAACCTTTAAGGTTCCAATCAACTCTACAATGGACATGGAGTCCAAGTTCTTTACAATTCTCAATATTGTCACCAGTGATCTCCACTTTCTGGATAAACTTCTTAGAGTTTTTTCAATGTTATCATAATTATCAAAAGTTTTTTTAAGACAACGTAATTCATTTAAAATAGTTTGGAAGCATCCAAACATGGCTTGTATATCTTCACCATCATCCATAGTGAAGAGTTCATACTTACGTGTCAGCAAGATGATCTTGTTGCATTTTTCCTATGACAATCCTTCATACATTAGAGCAAATGTGTCCCACATTTGTTTTTCACTTTTGTAGCTATGGACCTTTACATATTCTTCCTTAGAAAGGGCACACAGCACATTTTGAGATTTAGAGTTCAACAAAAACCTCTGTCTTTGAGTGTCTGTCCAAGAGGTTATGGGGACTTCATTCAGCTGATAGTCCAGTGGTATGTAATAGCCATGTTCTATTATATCCTAGAGTTCTATATGAATAGACTTGAAATGAGCTATCATGCCTTCCTTCTAGTAGTTGTATTTGATGTCTTTGAATAGTGGTGGCTTATTTGTGGAATATCCCTCTTCCATATCTATTTGTCTTTAGGATCTTTCCTCTGTATTTGTGAAAATACTTAACCCAAGAGGTCAGGTTCTGATGCCAATTGAAATACAAAAAATCACACTAAAGGGGGGCAGGGGTTGAATATTGTGTTAGTAAACATGCAATATAAAATATTTTTGAAATGGAAGATGTTATAATAAGCAAGTTTATAAGAACCATCGTCCAATGACTAAAAGTGGATTGTCATCCAATGAGATATAAAACTTGTTTTTCAGTGAAAACCTTGTGTGCAAAATGTGTCAATAATGGACAATGAAATACTTTAATAAGCTAAAGAAGAACAGTAAAAATACTTTGTTTTATACTGGTTCACTCAATCTGAGCTATGCCTAGTTCTCCTTTACCAACCAGTAAAGGGTTCATTAATCAAACTTGATTACACCAAGTATTCTCTCTTGCTACTTCTGGCTTACAAGTATTCTCAAGGCCACTCTTGGCACAACCCTTATGCTTCCCTCGAATTTAAGAACACCCAAGTATTATTTTATCATAAACCACTTCTGGCTTTCACAAACAAAAGTTTGATATAGAATCAGAGATTCTTTACAACACTCAAAGAGTGGATTTACAATAACGTCCTAATCTCTCACTAATACTTTGTATACTGCAAAGGATGGACTTTCTTAAGCTCAGTGTGTTTTTGAACAAATGCTTTACTTTTCTCGTTTCTTGATTCACGACTCATCTTTCTATGTACTTTTTTTTCTTTTCATCGTTCTTCAATCCTTAATGTCGTATTTATAGGTAGAGAGATACTCGTAATTGTGGAGAGTATCTTCAGGATTGAATAATATGACTGTTGAATAGATTGATTTTGATTCCTGATATAAGAAAATACTACGCATTTTTGTCTGATAAGATCAAGACTTTCCGTATTTGTCATTCATAACTTAGTATGACCGTTATAGATATAAAAGGAAATATAAGATTGATTTGTAGATATATTCCTTTTAATCAAAATCATATAAACTATCATAGATAGATAATTCAAATAAAATGTCCATTCCAATTGGTGTTTGGATGGATTAGATGAGTACTTCTTGCTTCTAGTAGACAAAGTATCCACTAATGGATAGGTCTCACCTGGTGTTCTTCCACTCCTCAAACCTGTTGACTTACATGCAATAAAGTGGTTAATACAAGTTTATATCTTGTTTTCATCAAAATCTTATGGGATGTCTAGGTCACTCAGTGATGGATCATCCAGTGTCTAACAAAGTTAAGTATAACTATCAATTTCATTCTACTAAGATTTTATTTATATATTGAAATATTATCGATAATGCATCTTAATAATATTTTATACTTACTTTTCCATATGACCTCATGCGACATTAGAAAGCATTAGCTTTACTTGATGATCTCAAAGAATATGCAATGAAGCAAATCCAATCTCAGTACAAGACTAAGCTTTATAATTTACATCAAACTTATCTTAAAAAAGGGTAGGCCAACAAATGTTTATTCAAGCGATTGGAATTGACTAATCAATACTGAGTGAAGTGATTCAAATTCTTAGGTAAAATTACTTTACTATTTTCAATTTAAATTCATTTTTTTAGACTTTTATACTTATAATATCAACTCATTTTCACTTTTATGAAGGAAAAGAGATTGAAAAGTAAAGCTAATAGAAGTAAGCAAGAAATAAAATCAATTATTGACACAAAATCAATTGTGCAAAAATCATTTGGGACGGTAAATTTTTCAATGATTTATATAGATTCTCTTATTTGCTATAAAATGCTCCTTGTATCAAAAAAATATAAAAAGTGCTCCTTTAACTTTTGTTTTGTGATTGTTTTTATGCCTTATATTGATTTTCCTTGTACTCTTTGTGTGAACTCAGTAATATCCATGTAAGGTTTGATTAAATGGACAAAGTTATTGTGTTAATCAATATATGTTAGTATTAATTTTTTTTTATTTTTAATTTATTTCTCAATTATATTATATCCTTTTATACTATTTAATTTTTATTTGTATTCCTTTATTTATTTTTAATAGAAAGAAGATTCAAAGGATGGTAAATGGCCACATGCTACATAAGGGTGGAAGGCCACATGTGTTAGATCTAATGAGGCTTGGTGCATTCCAAATGGAGAATAAATTATGGTAAGTAAAAAAAATATTTTAAAAGGTTTGATTTTATTAATTACATTTAAAAATATAATGTATGTGACATATTTTAGAGTATTAATTTTTCTTTATATATTTGTTAGTAATTGGTAGAAATATGCTTTTGTGACATGCTTTTCTTTTTATTTGTCAACTAGTATAGTGAAAATTTTAATGTAATTATAAAATTATATTTTCTTAGGAAGATTTGAAGAATGTGGGAGATGCATATCAAGAGGAAATTTCAAAGGCTTATATACCATTGGTTGAACACTTTGTTATGGTATTAGGAAGAAAACCAAACCATTCTCTAGGTGTTGGTAGTGAAGCAATAACAAAGAGAAATTCTCATAAACAATATGTTCAAAATCAACTTGAGAATGCATAAAGTCAAGCAAATTATTTGGAGTTAGAAGTGCAAAAGTTAACTGATATTATAAAAAAGCAAGATGAGGCCAATATCTAACTTGAAGTTGAATTGCAATCCCAATGAGAATTGATTGATGCTCAACAAGAGCAAATGAAGCTAAATGTTGAAAATGAGGTAAAACGTCAAATGGTTGACCTATTAGGAGATTTATCATTTTGTGAACTATCAAGTGATTCAAGTGCTCCAACTAGTAATGTAAGTTTTTACTTGGAAGTCTTTTTAATAATGTTTCTATCATGACTTATTATATGTTTATGCTTCCAAAAAGAATCTAATTATTTTATTTTAATAGTACTTAATTATTATTTTTCTTGTATGTTATTTGTAGCACGGAAGAAATTCATATGAGGATGTTACTATCATTTTAGGAATATTTTTTCATTTAAGAATTATGAAATTTTAGTGGTTTTATTAATGTATAATGTTTTCTTTTTCAGAACATTGTGGGAATTATTGTGTTTTAGTTTCTTTCATTGAACATGTAATGAATTGTTTTTGTTTTTATATTATATTTGAAAGTGTACTTATTTTAAATTGTATTCATTTTAATATTTCAAAATGATTGTGCTTGTGTTATTACAACAATTAAAAAATACTTCAATAATAATTAGACAATCCTTATTATTTAAAAAAAAATAGTAATTGAAAATAATTAGTTGGGACAAAAAGTTTTGAACTAAAAGTGATAGCTTGTTATTGTAAACTCTAAATAATGATGATTAAATTATCACTATTGTCTAGTATATTTGTGACAAACACTATTATATATAAATATTAGTGACAACATGTGCATCACAATAAATATTATCTTTTGTGACCCTAAAAATATCGTCACTAATTTAATAGTGACTCACATATCAGTGACAACTAATGAACAATCAAATTTTTATCATTAAATATATCTAGTTATGAGCTTTTTAGCTTTTAATGATGAATATTATCATCACAAAAAAATATATTTTCTTGTAGTGACATCAACCCCACACCTTATATATATTACTAAGAATGAAAATATAAAAATATGGAAAAAGTACACCAAGCCTTTGTGCTCCATTGATTGTCAGAGGCTTATACTACCACATAATTAAATTGAGAGAATGTGTTAGATCTAACAAATAGGTTTATTATTATTTTTATATAGAAACATGTTTATTATTATTACACTAAAAAAATAAGTATATTCAAATCAAGTAAATTAACTATGGTTTTACCTATTGAATCACTATTTCAATAATTCAATGTCTCCTTAAAGCTTCCTTGGAGTTTGTGCCAAAAGAGATGATATGATTGTCACTTCTATGCAGAATAAATGCAACTATTAATAAATTTTAGATGAAATAATTCATCCCAAGTCCAAAAATGAATTCTCAAAGAAAACATGAAAAATTGACTATAGAAATATGAGCATAGCATACCAATCCAATTTTTCTTTACATCGACAATAATTTCCTTACAATCAAGTTCTTTGGTTTGTTCAATGTACTATCACAACATATCAATTAAACAACTAAAAATCATTGTATATTCAATGAGAAAATAATTATAGTAAGTATAAGAAAAATACCATTTTTTGCAACATACAATTAAGTATCTTAGTCTAAAAAAGTCATGTTATGATTCAGATTCAAGTCAAAACCTTTTCTTTTGAAAACTTTAATGTTTTAAGCCAGATATCTTGTTTTAGCAGCAAACTAAGTCGTACTACTATGAGGTATTTAATGTTGCATTAGTGTGACAACTATACTGTAAGTTTCCATTGTTAACAGGCAGTAGCTGGTATCTCTATAGTAAAACATGAGTGCTTCATTCTACAACAAAATACATGAATGAAAGGGAGTAATATAAAGATAACGTTGACCGAAATATAAAAGAGTAATATAAAGAGGAAAACTGACATTTAAAGGGATTTGGAGAAATTGATAGTACCCAAAAATTTAAATGGAATGTATTCCATCAACTTTGTCTCTGTCAGCCTTTCTAAACCTCATGATAATTTCCATCAATGTTGAAAAATGTAATGTGCAACACCCAAAATCTAACCCAGTGAGTAGTCACCTGAGTCAGTTGGTTAGGATTTAATTGTTTTAATATGAAAAGATGTGCCTTGAATAATTACATGTAACGAATAAGGAATTGAGTAATTAAAGAAAATAAGGGAGATAAGTTGTTCTTAATAACGATTAAGTTGAAGAGTTTACAATATTGCATTTATATTTCTCTCTAATTAATTTCTTTAGTTGTGGGTTGTAATTAACTTTGTTTGTGATTGAATTTTTTGTAGAGTGTGATTTGAATAAAAATCACAGTGTTAATTTATTTCTTGATGATTAATTGTTTGCCCATAATTATTTGTCTAATTTTTTTGTTGATTTAATTCTTTTAAGAGAAAAAAAATTATTTGATCATTATGATTTATTTAATTACACAATAAATACCTAAAGTATTAAGTTTATAAAAGTTTTAAATTGTCTAGATTTAATTCTTAAAGTTATTTGAAAATTAATTTCTATAGCAAAAATTTTTACAATACAAGATTACATTGTGTAAAATAATCACACAATGTAAACCCCAGAAAACCATCATGGCCTAAACCCCACCTACCAATGGGAGAAGGGGCTGACCATGCAAGGCAAAAACCCCTCCTAATCACTTTTTAACCATCTCAACACTCAACCTCACTCTCCATATCCCTAACCCATGGCTACACACAACACCCTAACACACTCCACTCATTCTTTTTTTCACTTTCTACTTAGTGAAAAAATAAGGAAATCCTCTCTTCCCTCAGCTCACTTTAGCACACTCAAAGAGAGCCCAAAAAAAGCTTCTCCCTCCCTAAACACAACCAAAATTGTGAGCACCTAAAGGAGAAGGAGACCCAAAATTTTTCTCTTCCATTTTTGTTGGTGGTACCTTTCTGATGCAAAGGAAGCATACATCTTCACCCTCTCTTTTTCATTTTCGTGTGAACTAAAAACTTGGTAAGGGGGAGTTCTTTGTGATGAACCTAGCCCATGGTTTCCTTTGGGAGGAGGCTACCATGATGTAGAGAACCTCCATTGCATTGCATGTTGGAAAAAAAATGTGTTTTTAAGGTTTTTATCAAACTATTTTTGTAAAGTTGTGAATGTTTTTAGTTGCATGCATGCATGCTTTCTTCTTTTCTTTTTGCTTTGTTATGCCTTGGAGGATCTCCTAATACAAGTAGACTCTGAGAAATTTTTCTTAGGATTTTTAAGCAAGCTTTGATTTTTGAAATCTGGGCTATGAGAAGGGAGGGGCTAGCTGGAAGACTTTGTTCTCTAAACCAGTCTCAATGATTCAAGTCTATAATAAAATCCACCTATCGGATTTTTATGAAATTTGTCTTGTTTTACTCTAGACAATTTTTGGCACAAATTTTGTTTTGGAGCCCTTGAGATATGAGGTTGTTTTGAACCCTTCCATGCATGCAAGGTGAATGTCCTGTTTTGCAAGTTGTGTCTGGCAATGCGTGTTTTTCTTTAATTTTTGGCTTCTGTTTTTGTCAACTTGAAAGGTTGGTTACAATTTATTAAACTTGAGAAAAAATTGTTTTCAATAATGTATATTAGAAAAGTTATGGATTTCATCTTCATTTTCTAAAGGCTAAAGCAAAATAGAGTAGCTACGGGAAGGACATCTTGCGAAGTTTGGGAAAGATGTTGGAAAGAAATTTTTAATGGGAATGACACATAACTAATTTTGTAGAATTTTTACCTTAAAGAAAAGAGAGTTATGTTAGATTTAAAGTGTAAAAGTTATAAGTCAAATTAGTTTTGGAAAGAATTAGAAATTTTCAAATTTTTGAACTATCTCAAAACTAGAATGCTCTCTCTCTTGTTGCATTGTGGAATTTTTATATATTTTTGTAGATTTTTTTATAATGAATTGGTTTATCTTGTTAGAAAGATAATAAAATTTTCTTTAGGGCTATATAAAAAGTTTATGTAGATAAAATTGTTTGCTAATTTTATAGAGGCTTGAATTCGCCTTGTTTTCTAAAGTTAGGGTTTTTCATCCATGGTTACTTTGTTATGTTAAATTGTTAATTTTTACTAACTATTGTTATATTGAAGAGATTTTTTCTAAGTGTTGAATGTTGATTTTAATTGTTATTATATGAAATTCACTATGTTTTCTTACGATTGAAAGACTCGGGGAGTGTGAACCCCGAACAATTATAACTATGGAATGCGTCGCTTTACTTGGAGAGTGAGAGGTGTGACCTCAAGCATCTGCTTGAATGTCATGATTGTGTGTACCCTATTAACTTACAGTCATGGATTGTAATGATGTCTTGTGTTAGACCTTTTGTGTGGTAGTTACAGGGACTCGGGCATAAGTCACGGTGTCAACTAGAACTTTGTTCTAGTGGGCATTGTAAGTCTATTATTGTGTGCTAGTTCACACTAACTCGAGTAAGAGTATTGGTGTGACTAGGATTCTATTCTATTAAGAATAGGGTCACTTGAGAGACATTCAAATAGATGCGAATATGCAGTAGTTTGTTGAGATGCAATTTTAAAGAGTCACATGGGGTGTCATGCTGGAATTTGTTATAGCTCGTAAGACAACGGTCAATTGGCAAGTTTTTCACTACGAGGTGTGGGAGGGGAGGTCCTCACTTATCTATATATATTTCTTTTGTTCGAGCTGGGATGGATTCTTGTTCGCGGTCGGCAGGTGTACTGGATCGCACAAGTAGTATAAAAAGGTAAGAACCGAGTATCGAACTCTCGAGGAACTTGTGTTATTTGGCAAGCTATTTTGGTAAATAAGTGTCTGGTATGAAAAGATGATTGTGGTTATGAACAGGTATGTAAACTATCTATTCAAAAAGAAAGAAAATCACGCAAGAGAAATGTTGTGTAAAAACAAGTAGAGAACGCGTTGGTCTTCCTAATAGGTTCCTGATGCTAAAACGGATGTTCTCTATCTAACAATGCTCATGTATTCTTATGTTGTCTCCTGGACTGCTAGACCCCGATTCCTCATGATAGCCTGGCCTAATCTTGATCAAGCCTCATCCTCAGATTCCTCTTGTAAGACTAAATACAACTAGGATCACATTAAGACACACATACACAACTAAGTTCTTGTACCCCGATTCCTCGTGATAGTACAACAACTTAGCCCCATACTATCAAGGACTTTAGAATCAGACCAGTTTCCACTGTTGAATGACCCTAACAAAGCTTACATCTACGTGATCAAGGTAAAGGCATACTGGAATGAAAAGAAGATAGCACAGAGAACACACTAAACATCATTACATAGATAGAAATATATTTACATCAGGTACCTACAAGGAAGATCCAACAGAGGATTTAGCTTTTCATAGTCCAGAAACCTCCTTTACAACACAGAGAAGAACAAGATGAAAGATTGCAAAAATACAAGTGATGAGGATGTCTCCTTCACCTCTAGGATCTCACAATCACTCACAAACTCATCTCAAGCTCTCAGAACGGCTTCCGCTTCGAGCACTCGTCTCTACAGATCTTTATATAGCAAAATCTCTCAGAACTCTCTGGAACTTGGACCTTTCTCTCTCTAAAACTTCCTACACATGCAAAAGCTTCAAGCCAAGGCCAGACTCTCATGCATGTAGAGGCTTCTCAAGAAAAAAGGCCAAACTCCCTCAAAAAATCTGATTTCAAGCTTAAATAGGTGGGTTGGTCCGTGCTCGTGCGCTTAGCGCAAATCTGAATTGCTTAGCGCACATAAGTGGATTTTAGCTTAGCGCGCTTCTCTTGCTTAGCAGATGAGCTGAAGCGGTGCGCTCAGCGAACCAGACAACTCATCTTCTTCTGGATTCTTCCTCGTGCTTAGCCACTGAGTGTCGCGCTTAGTGAATGCTCACTAAGCCAGAAGATTGGCTTAGCAAGAAGATGAAAACAACACTTTTGCCAATTTGCCTAATTAACCTGAAATTGAGAGAAATTGATTATTAAACGCACAAAACAAAAGTATAAATTATCTATTACCTATATTTAACATAAAGTACTTATACTATTACAAAACAACTATAAATTGGAGAAGTTTGATACAATATACACAAGTTTTATACACAAAAGTTAGTCATATTCATCGACTAACAATTCTCAAGCTCAATTTACCTTTCTTCGATGTTTAGTACCTGTGCGGCTGGACCCCACAACGATAATAAAATAAATCCTTGGGGAGGATGGTGTTGAGGAGTCAATCCTCAGAGTTTGGGATGACCTTATAGATTGGTACCTAGGGTATGCTCATTGACTTGTTTCATGGGGATATGGCACCAAGTTTGTGGTCGAGTTTCCATAGTGTCAACTTGGAAATCTCGACAAGTGTGAGGCATAGCCAATAGGTAAGACCCTGCCATTATATTGTCATGAAGGTGTACTCCTAGCATTCATCCAGACTAAAATGTTGGAAGACCACTGAGTTTTGAGAGTTCTAGTGGTAGTTGACCACAATATGTATGTTGAGATAGTGAAAAATGACACCTTAGGATGCGTGTGAGATCCGATAGATGACCATAACACGGTGGTTGTTAGTCTTATGTGTTTTGACTTGTGTTTAGGCCTTTCTATGTTTTGGCTTATGAAGCAAGAAGACTCACCCCGTGTTTTTATTTTAGGGTTAGATGGAGCCAAAGCTTGTACGTGAGCAAGATTGTGGAGGATGGCGTAACAACAACAACAAAAGTTGGTGGGGAGCTTCCCAAGGGAGGAACTGGGTGGCTCATTCAGGAGAGCAACAAAGAGGATCTGAAGGAGGATCTTGATGAGGACATGTGTGATGTTTCCTCATGGGAGTCCGACTATAAGGGATTTTCTAGTTGCCGACCTCTTGCCTCACCTTTTTTTTTTTGCATAGTTTCTCCCCTGTGGTGGGGTTAGTGGTGACTACTATGGGATTGAGTGTTTCCCTTTCTTTAGCATATGTATGGGTAGACCTAGGTTCCAGATAATTTTCCTTGTACTTTTTAGTCATTAGCTTTCTATTATTTGTATTTTGGGGCATATCCACATTCTGATGTATCTAATGGTTTCAAACTTAGTACTTATTGTATTTAAGCTCCCCCCCCCCCCCTCTCTCTATATATAAGCACATTCGTTTCTATTGAGCAATTTATATTTCTGTCATGACTTGTATGTGTAAAGGAATAAAAAGAAAAGGAAAAATTTACTCATGTTTTCTTAAAGTAAAATGCTTCCCCAATTGTATTAATAAGCACAATTATATTAAAATGAGTTCACATTAAAGGAAAAAAAAATGCATGTTTATTCATAATAGATTCTAGGATGTAACATAATGAGCATGAAGAAACCTAACAAATAACAAAAACCAGTATCTGAAGTCTTTATAAACACATTGATAATGATTGTTGAATCGTTTAAAAACAAATAAAACTAGGAAATTTTGTAGCACAGGATTAACCTAGGTCAAACTTAGAAATATGATTCAATTTATTTCCTATGTTCATTCACTTATAAATAGAAAGGGGAGAATTTTATTGAATAGTTTGTAAGCGACTAAAAGGAATGCGAAAACACACAAAAATAGATATGGAGAAACAAAACAAAACAAGAACAAAATACAAGTCAAGTTTTATAGCATTAATCCAATTCACCAAACCAATGCAAATCGAATTATCATAGTTACTATGAATGATGTTCAATGTGAAAGTTCACTCTAATGCATTAGAGATAATTCAATCGAATCAGTCTCCCTAAATTGTTTGTGATCGCAAATTAGGTTGAAAAATCATCCAAACAATCTGTTATTAAATTTTGAAATTAGGAAATGAATCCATAATAACCTAATCCATTTTCAATCCTAAGCATAATAATAATCATGAAAATTTAAAATAGGATTGAAGAGAAAGATGAATATTCACAAAGATTAGAAATACTAAACTAGAACTCAAATTCAGTATTGCTTGGAGTGGATCTTTGGATTGATTAATTGTTTAGCCTTCCATGATCATCACCAATGGAAAAACCACAAAATTTTGTGCAAGAAAATGGAAGAACATAAGGGAAAAAAGGAAGAAGAATGAAGAACATTTGACAGAAAAAGAGAGAAAATAGAAAGCTACCACAACAAGTAACTAATTATCTTTTTTTACAAAATGAAGTAACTAGCTCACTAACTAATTAACTAACTAACACTAATATATAGAGTGAATACTCAGAAGGAATGGATGAGCCTTGAGTAGGCCCATCTAATCTACCTAATTAAACTAATTACACAAAACAAAGTCCAAACTTGCAGCCAAATTATTCAAGTGCAAATGTTCTAACTTCCAAGCTCAATTTGGACCTCGAAATAGTAGAATTGGTCAAATCTTATTTGTGACAAAATTGAAGACTTTTTTCTCACAGGGGCTACTCACACGTTCCATTTAGAGTTCTATAATGTCCTCTAAGCCCTGCACAAGGTAGATAGGTCAAGTAAACAAAATCTAAAAATTAACTATAATTCTCAATTAATTTTCATAATTTGCCTTAGACCAAAATCGAATTAAGGTGAGAAAATAAGAGTCAAAGAAATGTCAATTGAGCTAAGAAGAATAAAAAAATATTAAACTACAAATGTTCAATCGCGCATACACAAACACATATGTTAGGGACAAAATGACATGAATATGAAAAGAAGGAAAAGGGAGAAATTTAAATATGTTCCTATGGTATGGAGAAGAGAGAGTTTTCTTGAATGAAGACTATAGAAGCAAAATCATCTCAACTACCATTTTCCAAGGAAGACCACATAGAAGCCACCATCTCTTGGAGCATACTCTATGTTCATTTGTTTCCTCTTATGCACCTCTCATTTGTTTCCTCTTTTGTTTTCCCTTGATGCTGCTCCTTAATGAATCCCTCTCTTGTTTTAGAATAACATCAATAAGAGCACCTATCAATAATAATAATAATAATAATAAATAAAAAGTTATGCATAATGCATTAATTAAATTATTAATGAACAATTAAACTACATGGATATCAGGGAAGCAAACAAAAAGCACGATATTCAAGGAGATTTAAATTAAATAATAGATGCGTTATTAGATAGTGTACTTAATTAACGTGACTTCCATGAATAGTGAAAAGTTTTTCACGTAAAAATCTTCGTTAGTTATAATTTGAGCGGGATTTTATGCGATTTGGACGAAAGTGTAATGTATTAGAATTACTTCGCTTTATTAATAAAAAATATTCCTAAAAATAAGAGACATGATGACATTTCCTTTTTTGTGAAAATATTGAACTCACCTTAGAAATTTTAGTAAAAATAAAAATAAAATATGATTCATGAATATACTATTTTAAAAATATTAATAAAAAAATATACAAATTTATCTTTTCCAACTTAAATTCCTGAAAAATAGAGAATTCCCTGCCAATCACCACTTCACCACTTAAATAAAAAAAAAAAAACAAAAAATTGTGCACAGCGCACAAGGAGTAAACGGGCATTCCACTTTCATTCTTTCCAAAATTGAAGCAGTAACGACTGCCACGGGACAGCGACACCGTACGACCTTCCCATTGTTTCCTCACCGTGAACAACACAACACCACCCACTCACAATTCCTATTTTCTAAAGCCTAACGAACCCTAATTCTTGATTATTCCTCAATTCTTTGTTCCCTTCCCATCTTGGGGACACAAATTCGCCTTCTTCCTCATTTCGCAAACAAATTCCTCTTCCAAGCATCCCCAATTTTCTTTTAATCTATTTTTTCGCCTTTTTATTTCACCCATTTAAACCTGTGGCTTCTTTTCGACGCCCCCCCCCCCCATGTGTCAGGTTTTGATTATGCTTCTTCTGCTTCGGCTTTGTCAATTACTAGTTCTGAGCTCTAATTTGTAGCTAATAACTCTTTCTTTAGAATTTGAATTATTCTTAATGCTAGATTGGTGGGTTCTATGAATTTCACTTTGTGTTCTTTATTTCTTCTGTGTTTTTGTTTTAAATTTAGGTATTTGATTATTGTTGCCAAGTTAATTTAGGTTGAGACAAATGTGGTAGTGTTATATTGTTAGGATAGTGATGAACAGGACATGACATTACTACGCTGGTTTGGGGGAAATATAGGAAAAAAATGAGAAAAATTGAATTTTGGATTTTTTGTAGAGAAAATGGAGTAACGCGTTAGTTGATTTCTTGTCAATATACCCAATTTGTTAAGTATGTAATACTAGAACTTTGTTGAATTTTTCGACATGGAAAGAGGTTCTTGGAGTGTTTTGTCTCACTGGCATAACTTTTCAGTTTTGGAATTAGTTGTCGGTTTTGCAGGAGAGTGGTGTGTGTGTCCCTTTGGCTGCCTTGTGATGTAAGTTTTGTTCTTGGTGCAGAATGGATTAGTGTAAATTATTGAAAGATACCCATATATAAAAGCATGGGTAGTAGTGACATGGACAAAACTCCGAAAGAGAAGGAGTCTAAGACACCTCCAGCTACATCACAGGTCTATCTGGGTTTCTTTTGATTTGCCTACATTGACTGTTTGTTAAGTAAAGTGATGCTAGAAATAATTTTTTTGTCTTCTCCAGGAGCAGTCATCAACAACTGCCATGCCAACAACTAATCCTGACTGGTCTAACTTTCAGGTTTTTAATGAAAAAGTCTTAGTTAGCATATTGTGTTTTTGTTGTACAGCTTGGATTTTGATCCTCAATTCCTTCATTGTACAGACATATTCTCCTATACCTCCACACGGGTTCTTGGCATCAAGTCCCCAAGCCCACCCATATATGTGGGGCGTCCAGGTATCTTACATACATAATGATTTGTCAAACTTCTTATGTTGTTATCATTTTCGTTGCTTCTGCTATTGTCAATATGTTAACTGTTATACTTTAGCTATTGTCAATATTTTAACTGTTATACTTCAGCTGTAGCCTAATGGCAAATAATATAGATATTTGTTGCTTTTCCTTGACAAGATATAATCATTGTTTAACTGAATACTGAAATGGAAGTAACTAGTTCATATGGCTGAATCTCTGATGAGTTAATGATGGTGCCAATCCCTTGCGTATCTCAGAAGAATGATATATAGTTAGTCACGACTATCCGAAATAGGAGTGGAATTGAATCTGTTCTGCCATGTAATTATTTTATGTTGAATGCTTATTATTTTGAATTTTCCCACATGTTTCCATTGGTTCATTGATTAAATATTTACTTGCAGCATTATATGCCTCCCTATGGCACTCCACCACATCCCTATGTTGCAATGTATCCCCATGGTGGCATATATGCTCATCCATCTATTCCTCCGGTATTCTTTGTAGATAGTGCTTTCTTATGGATATTATATTGTAATTAATCATCATAATTTAGAATTCATTAATCAATATTTCCATATTTCTACCAATACATTTAGGGATCTTATCCTTTCAGTCCTTTTGCCATGGCTTCTCCAAATGGTATTGCAGATGCTTCGGTTTGTTCTTTAGCCTTCTGCTTTTTTTTTCCCCTGCTCTGCTCTCTGTCTCTTGCTTGCTCTTTTTTACATCACCCTGTATTTTCTCCTTCCTGTTCTGTATTGTCTTTATCCAAGTAAAAGTAACCTACAATTTTACATGCAGGGAAATGCCCCAGGCCGCATCGAAGTTGGTGGTAAACCTCCTGAAGTGAAGGAAAAATTACCTATCAAAAGATCAAAAGGAAGTGCTAGTGGTGGTAATTTGAATATGTGGATTACAGGGAAAAATAATGAACCTGGTAAAATACCAGGAGAATCTGCTAATGGGATTCATTCCAAAAGGTAACATGTGTATTGATCAATGTAGTTGTTGCATTAAGGCCTCTGTTATTTGAATCAAAGTAATTTGATAATCTAGAAAGCATGGATATTACATGGGATATGGCAAATTTTTAAAAAAGAGAGAATGCTTTCTCACCATACAATTATAATACAATGTATAAAGCTAATTCAAATTTATTTAATAAAATACATAATAAATCAAACAAGATAATGTTTTAAAAATGAGCATGAGTCATTGTAGACAAAATAAATTTTTACAATTTATTTAATTATTGAAATATTTTCATCTTTACTTGTTTAAAAAATAAAAGTAAAAAATTTATAAAATGCAACTAGTTGTTTTTGACATGAATAAGTGCCCGACACAGGTACAACTCTATCCAGCTAGTATTTGGAATTGCCGGTGCTTTCTTGGTTGTTATCCCTGCTCAATGTTCAGCCAAATAGTTGTTTTTTGATATGTAACCATGAATTGATATAATTTGTGGAGTTGCTTCTGTCATTCTGGGTAATAAAAATAAATCTAGGAATTTGGTTTGACTTTAGCTATGCCGGTATGTTGGTGTTTAATACAGCTTGCAAGCTTTCTAATTGGACTTTCTTTTTGTTTTAACTTTTAGAAGATTAGAGGAGAATTCGACATTTAAACTTGCCTGTAAACCTCACTATATTCCTTTTTAATTTTTTTTTTTCTATACTGGGGCTTTTTTGTCTGGTCTATTGCAGGAAATTATTGGTTGGGTTGGCAATGTATGGTTTATCACTTTATCTAAGTCCCTTGAGTGACTTGCCATTTGCAATTGCATACTGGCTATCCTTATACTGATGAAAATTGGAATTTGCAGTGGTGAGAGTGCAAGTGACGGAACTAGTGAAGGAAGTGATGAGAACTCCCAGAATGTAAGTTTTCTGCCTCTTATCAATATTTATCTAATCAATAAGTGACAAAATCCTTACATCCATGTTTGTTCTTGCTTGTTTATTTAGCAAAATGATGTCTTAATGAGTGGTCTACCTCTTTCCAGATTACCAAAATATTTTCTGCAATATTTTGCTATTGTAGCAGCATTAATTGGACATGATATAATTCTGAAAAGTGACCATATTTTACCTAATATAAATTATAAATTGTGTCCTAGGGGGTGTAAACTCATGACTTCTGAAAAAGTTTTGTATGTAAGAAAATATTAATTAAAAGCATTTCTATTGCAAGTTTACAAATGAGAAAATGAAGGGTTATGTGGTTTAGTACAGTTTTGATACAAAATAGCTAAAGTCAAATTCTAAGAGAGATCGTGATAATCATTTTTAACTTTCTAATGTGTTTGGACATTGGTGAGGAAAATGGCATGGTTCTAGGGTTTATAGCTCTTGTAGCCTGATTTTCAGTTTGCTTAGGAATTACAGGTTTATCACAGTTGATAAGTCGAATCTTAAAACCAAATATCATTTAGAAAATGTAACATGCCTTTATTTCCCCATTGTCAATAGAGCTTCTGATTGAGCTTTCAAATAAAAATCAAGTGATATATCTTTATTGTACTAGTTGTTACCATAACTGTTGGGGCTAATAATTTCATTTAATTTGTTAAACTAACTTATCAATGTCTAAACAACAACAAAAGTCTTATCTCATTCGGTGAGGTTGGTTACATAGATCGCATGATGCCATTTGGCTCAGTTAAATACCAAATCTTTATATATTTTATTTACCATCAGATCCCTCCTCCTCAATGTCCTTCTAGGTCTTCCTCTCTCCTTGTTCATAGGATTAAAAACCATGCAATCTACTCTCTTCATTGGTACCTCCAGTGGCCTTCTTTATGTGTCCACTGTCCAAACCACCTTAACCAATTTTCTGTCATCTTTTCCTCAATTGGTGCTAGACCAATATCTCCTTGTGTATACAATCGTTTCGTATCCTGTTCTTTCTTGTGTGGCCACACATTTGTTTTAACATTCTCGTTGCTACTCCCACCTTTTTCTCTTGTACCTTTGCTCAACATTCAATACTATAGAGTATAGTCGGACAAATAGCAGTACAATAGAATTTGCATCTGAGTATAATAGGTACTTTGTGATAAAAAATGACCCCCAATTGCCTCTTTGCATTTTAGCCTGCTTGCATCTCGTGTGAAACTTCCTCATTCATTTTCCCATAATTTTGCATTATTGATCCCAAATATTTAAATTTAGAGACTTGTGGTATAACATTCTCCATCTTCCAATTTATATTCCTCTTGTTTCTTGCTAAAATTGCAATACATATACTCTGTCTTACTCCTACTTATGTGAAAACTCTGTTTCCAAAGTTTGTCTCCATGTCTCATGTTTAAAGTTAATTGTTTCCTGTGATTCTTCAATAAAAAATATATCATCTGGAAAAAGCATGCAACTAGAGATAATCTTTTCTATGTCACTAGTAAGCACATTCAGGACTAGATTAAACAAGTAAAGACTTAAGGGTGAGCCTTAACGACTGATGTAATCATATGCATTTAGGAATATCCTTATTCTCGCCTCATGGAGAATAAGATACATGAACACCTTTCTCATATAGCTTGGATGTTAGAAACATGAACACCTTTCTTTTTCATAAAATCTTTCACAACATTTCTCTTGGCACTCAATCGTAAGTTTTTTCTAAGTCAATGAAAACTATATGTAAGTCTCTTGTTTTGCTATTGTACCTTCCCATAGACTCTCATAAATGATAAATGGCTTTAGTAGTAGACCTTCCTGGCAAAAAACCAAAATGATTTTCTGCAATCCTCATCCCTTCCAGTAATATACGCTTACTCACATTTTCCCTTAATTTGATAGTATGGCTCATAAGGTTTATATTTTTGTAGTTAACACAATTATGGATATCTCCATTGTTCTTAAGACTTAAATGGAGGAACCAAATTGCTCTTCCTCAACTTATCTGACATCTTCGATCTCAAATCTCATTAAATAGCTCAATAGCCAAATGCCTTGTTCTCCTATACACTTCCATACTTCAATAGGGATACCATCTGGACCAATAGTTTTACCATTATCCATCCACTTAAGGGTTTCGTTTACCTCTCCAATCTGAATTCTACGGTAGTAAGTCTAATTCTGTTCCTCCTCTTAGATTTCTAATCCTTTTATATTACTGACTGATCCTTTTCCATCATTGAAAAACTTATAAAAATAATTCCCTCATTTTTCTTTGATATCTTTGTCCCTTACCAAAACTTCGCCTTCATCCCATACATCTCATTTGATCTAAATATCTTGTTTTCCTTTCTCTATTTTTGTCAAGGTTATTATCCTTTGTTATTCATTCTTTGTCTCAAAAATTTTGTAAGACTCTTCAAAAGCTTTAAATCATGCTTCACAACTTTTCTTGTCTCATTTCTAGCATTCTGATACCTTGCCCAATTTCCAACATTATTGCACCCATGCAAGGCTTTAAAACACTCTTGTTTTTTACCATGTTTTTGAACACTTTCATTCCACCACCAAGATTCTAATTTATCTCATTTCCCAAAACCTCTTGATTCCCCCAAGACTAAACATGGTGTCCATAAAATAAAAATCTCAAAGAAGCTAGAAACTGGTGCACAATTATTTTGTTGTGCTGTGGATTAGCTTCATATACTATGGAGTTTTCAGATTGATTACCATTGAACTGACCAGTAGGATATATGAATTGAAATATGGTCCAAAGCTTTAAATATTATTATATAATGCACATCAGTCTTATTTCTGGTGAATCTTTATTCCTAAAGCTGTTGAGGTTTATACCCATACATAGTGTAGCATGTTTATGTTTGAAACAATGAGAATCTGCCTTCTATGGAATCTTAAGAATGTTTAGATTGATCTTTAGAAATTTCATTTATTGTAGATTGTAGATGCTGCCTTATTTTTTTGTTCCTGTGTTTTGTGCTTCCACTGCCTTGTGTCCTTGTATTTATTTCAATGGGTTTTGTAGGATTCTCAATTGAAATCAAGGGAGAGGCAGGACTCTTTTGAAGGTCTGACATGGTTATGTTTGGAATTTTTTTTCTATTTGTATTGCTTTGTGTATATCAATGAAGTATCCATGTTACAGCTGAAATAAATGTTTTGCTGTATTACAGATGAACCATCTCAAAATGGAAGTTCAGTACATGCTCCTCAAAATGGGGTACATAATAGACCTCAGACAGTTGTTAATCAAACTATGTCTATCTTACCTATATCTACCACAAGTGCTCCTGGAGCAGTTCCTGGTCCCACAACTAATTTAAATATAGGAATGGATTATTGGGGCACACCAACTTCGTCCACCATTCCTGCATTGCATGGAAAGGTTCCTTCTACTGCAGTTGCTGGAGGGATGATTGCTGCTGGATCACGAGATGGTGTTCAGTCACAAGTTTGGCTGCAGGTTAACTTTGTCAATCGGACTTTCTCATTGCGTTATTGGTTATTACTTCACTAAACTCTTATTTTAATCTTCATCCTTTCTGCTTAACTTTTAGGACGAAAGAGAGCTTAAAAGACAAAGGCGGAAGCAGTCTAATCGGGAATCTGCACGCAGATCCAGGTTACGGAAGCAGGTGACAGAGAGTATAACCTTTTTCATACTTCTGGTTGCAGGTCATAATTGTCATATTTTAAATCCCTTTTTGTGCATGTTGTTCTCAGGCTGAATGTGATGAACTAGCTCAGCGTGCTGAAGCTTTGAAAGAAGAAAATGCCACTCTCCGATCAGAAGTGAGCCAGATCAGGAGTGAGTATGAGCAGCTACGTTCTGAGAATGCTGCCCTCAAGGTGATTTTTGAAATCTTTATATACTTTGATTTTTGTCTATTTTGCAAATTGGCAACCACTGTTGCCCCTACAAAGTTATACCTACTATCAGTAACACTCATTTGAACCCTGATTCGGAGAGAAGGAAAATGCCTAAATGGACTAATATGGCCATTCTAGTTTTCAAATTCTGCTCTTACCACCATAAAAGATTTATTCAAAGACTGAGCTAGCTATCTGATTACAGGAGAGACTTGGGGACATACCTGGTGTCGCGACGCCTGGGAAGGAGGATCTTAGGTCTGGTCAGAATGATCAGCATGTGAGTAATGACACTCAACAGAGTGGTCAGACAGAGGTTGTGCAGGGTGTTCATTAGGATCTTGCTTCCTGCTGCATGTTGCTTTTTAGGTAGATAACCTAACCAAGTAGCAACAGCAAGTTCTAGTTTTTGGTTCAAATTGTATTAAAGGTGATCATATGTAGTATTAGGATCTATTTATGTCATATGATCCCTCATTCCTAATTTGTCATGTTTATGACGGCCAAAAACTTGTATTGTAGTTAGTGTGTGAATACTTGGTTATACCTTCTCTGCTACTTCAAAAGTTAGTGTTAGCAGTAAGAAAGTATGATTAGTGAAACTAGTTATTGTCCATTATATGGATTGCCGTGCTTCTGCGCAAATAATTTAATCAGGAAGATATATTAAGGAAATGGAAATGAAGTTCAGCCCTGAGAAAGTTATGGTTTGAGTATAGCCAGTCAACCATCGTGGATTTTATAAGAATTTTGTATTGCATTATGAATTATGAATACATAATCACCTATTTATGATGTTACGCTCTTCAATGGGTATTGTTCTTTGACTTAACAAAAACAAATATGAAGATCATATGAAGACGAATATATCTGAAATGCACTATTCTTGATATTTATATTAATATACGGGAAAATTCCCAAAGTATTAACTGAGTACCGAGAAATCAAAGGCGGAAGAACAAAAGTTATCCCAAGGTGGCACTTTGAGTGTTTGTGTTTTTATTTTTAAAGAAAATATAACATAAGAGTGAAAATGTATGTTTAAAATTTAGTCTGAAAATATTTTCAAAAACAAGTTTAAAATTGAAAACAATAAATTAACGTTTTCTTTTTTGAAGTAAAAATGCAGTGTCATCTTAGAGTATTTTCTTTTCAATACATACTTTTTAAATCTTGAAAATTTAAAAATGAAAATAAAAAATAAACACTCAAATCAAGTATCATTTTAACTTTTCCTCATAGTAATCGATTATATCACGTGGTAAACAATTAAAACAGAAATTCTTAAATAAATTAGTCATTGTCTAAAAAATAACTATGTAATCGATTACGATAAAGTTGTAATTGTAATTGCTTAAACCGATGCGTGAAGAAATTTTCTAACTTTAGAAATTTTCTTCTCACTTACACATAATGATGCATGATGCACCAATGATATGATATAGACTAAGATACAATATACAAGACAACAACCAATGCAAATCTCACTCAAGAGAGTTGGGCATGTAAAAGACAACTTCTTCAAGCTCTTTAAGCTTCAAGATTAAGTCTTCATGTTGTTCATGTTGCTCCCTCTATCTCTAACATGTTACTCATCACAAACCTAGTTTTAGGCTTGGGCCCATCCTTTGTAAAAGATCATCAAACCCATTAGTCCAATTAATGGTTTGTTTCATATTAAGAAGTGTAAAACATATTTTTTTGAAATAAAAAACAATATGACGATTTTAAACCACAAGATATGAGCAAAATTTGCCTATAAACATTACATGTGACTTGCTAGCAATGTCTTTTTAAGTTTCATCAAAAGAAAAGAGTACATATTCCTATTATCCATCTATACTTATATGAATTAGCCAATTTCAAACATTAATTAAAATGATTCAAATCATCAAACTACTAAAATAATTGTCATTTAAATAAAATAATTATAATATTATATATCATATTAATAATATTTTTTATTGTAAAATATTATTGTTAAACGAGCCAGTTAGTCATGCTTAGTAGGTTTTCTCAAGATTTATGGCTTGACCTATTTGACTAAGTATGCTTTTTAAAAGTCTTGAGCTTGATCTTTTTGCTAAATGAGCTAGATCAGGCAAGACCTTAAACAAGTCGAGCCATAGGTCCCTGACGGGTGGCTCGGCCTACTTCCACCCCCTACTCATAACAAACACGAGAGAACTTACAAGTAGAGGCCAAAATTGTACCTTCATGGTTCCAGATAATGAGACCAAAAATTGAGCCTTTACCACCCACCACCAAACCATCAAAATTAATCTTTATGAGTTTTTCATGCGGTTTCTTCCACTAGTGGACCCTTTCCTTAGGGGCATGTTGCACTTGCTACATACAAAGATTATGAGTCAAATCTAAAGTGATCCAGATTGGGTGGCGCTTTTTGTTGAAAACCCAAAAATTCTACTCTTTCCAAATGACCCACAACAAATTGGAAATCTTCCCCATCAAACTCAAATCATTGAAGGAAAATAAACTTTGGAGCCAAACACCAAAGGGAGTAGTTTCCTAGGCATAAATAACACCCTCCAAGGGGGAAGCAAACCTGATGTGCCTTACTTTCTCATAGAGGAGAAGGGCAAGGACAATAGCCTCTCTTCCAAATCTTAGGCAATAAGGGTCAACATCCAAACCTCTCTTAAAGAGGTAATTCATAATTGGTAGAATGTTCAAGCAAGCCCTCCAAACTAAGTTTTTACACTTGGGAACAACTGGATCTTTGTTATTTGTTGGTCAGTGATAAACCATTTTGTTTGTTATCTGTTTGTGTTGCATCTTCAAGATTCTATCAAGAAGATGATCAACACAATCAAGATTGAGAATTTCATTGGGAATGATAGCTTTAACCTTTGGCACATCAAGATGCAAGCCTTTTTGAAAGAACATGGTATTTGGGATCCTCTCTTCTGTCAAACGTCGAATATTGATAAGTCAGTGCTTGAGTTACAAGAAGAAAAGATGCATTTGCTAATTCTCTTATCTATGTTTGATGAGGTTCTTTGTGAAGTTTCTGAAAACTTACTAGGTTAGGCTTAGGCTCAAATTGGAGAAATTCTTCAAGATGAAATCAATTCGCAACAAGTTGCTTATGAAAAAATGTTAGTTTGGCCTCCAAATAAGGGAAGGTATGCCACTTAAGTAACATCTTGATGAGCTAAACTCTATATTGATGGAGCTACGCGACATTGTTGTTAAGATGAAAGATGAAGAACTGATAAGGATTATGTTAGTCTCTCTCCCTCCCTCCTATGAGAACCCTATGAGTTCTTTTAGTGTAGGCAAGGACCCCATTACACTTGAAGAAGTCTAGTTCAATCTCTGTTCTAGAGAGCTTCGACTAAACGCATCTAGGAATTGTGATGAAACCTATGCATCCGGATTATCACTGGCTGATTATGCTAAAGGTGATCCTAAGTTCTGTAATTACTATAAAGAATCGGGTAATTGGAAGCAAAACTTTCCAAAGAAAGAAAAGAAATATTTTGTTGTTGATCTTGTTCAGAATGACTCCTTACCAGAAAGCGATTGGTTCTGGCTGGTGGCGAACAATTAAAACAAAACTTTGAACAATGGGTACTAGACTCAGGTTGTTCTTATCATATATGTCCACACAAACATTGGTTTGTGACATATGAGAAGAATTTTGGTGGTAACATCCTCAGGGTAACGATACTCCTTGTAACTCTATCGGTATTCTTGAGAGTCACTCTGTGGACTGGGGTTGGTCGAGCATTGAAATCCCAAAAACTCACACCTCGCTTTATAGGTCCTTTCCAAATTCTTAAGAGAGTTGGCCCTGTGGCATACCAAATTGCATTACCCCCGTCTCTTTCTAATCTCCACAATGTCTTTCATGTGTCTCAACTCCATAAGTATATCCATGATCCATCCCATGTGATTGAATGGGATGATGTACAAGTGAAGGAGAAATTTGACATATGAAACATTGCCTTTGAGGATCAAGGATAGGCGGACAAAACACCTAAGAGGGAAAGAGATTCCGTTGGTCAAGGTGATTTAGGGAGGTGCATCAGGAGAAGATGCCACATGGGAATTAGAAAGTCAGATGCGAGAAGCTCACCCATCCTTGTTTGAGTAAGGTAAATTTCTAGGACGAAATTTCTAAAAGGGTGGGAGAGTTGTAACACCCTGATATATATATCTATATATTATTAGTAATTATGTTTGATGTTTGATTATATTTGTTGCGTTATTTTTTTATCCGTAATTATTTTCAAAGAGGTTAATTTAGTTAATAGAGGGATGCGAGTAGATAAGGATCTAGCTTCTCAAAGAAGCCTCTTGAGAAAACTTCTCAAAGAAGCCACGAGGAAGCTTCTTGAGGAAGCCTCTTAATGAAGCTTCTTGAGGAAGCTACATGAAGCTGCCTCGGTAAAAATGCTACCCAGCCTTCGTTAACCGTTGGATCGTCTCTAAATTTGGTCTTCAGCTTCACAAGACACTTTTACACAATCTGACCATTGGGATCTTTGAGAAGTTGTCTGGAGTGTGTGCGAAGCTTCCGTTCCCGAGAGCATTTCTCATTTGAGTGTTTCAGCCTTTGCTTTCGTGTAGCTTAGGAAAAACACCATTTCTTCTCCTTTCTTTCTTCCAAAGCCATTTCTAATGTCCCAAGCACTTTCTCCATCACTCACAAGCACCATTAGCCACCACAAACCGTCGTTGTTCTCCGTTAAGACCCCACACCGAGAGAAACCCTTCAACCGAAGCAGAATCTTCCAACTTGCCTTGCAGTTTCGGTAGAGAACGAAACCCTAATCTGACCTTTCATTTTCCTTTGAGGTAACCATGATTCCATGTTTGTTCCTTGTTAGTTTCAGCTTATCTTTGCATCTTTTCTGACTTTGGAACCATTATTTCATGTTTTATGCTTCCTTTGTAAAACCCGAAATGCTCTCAGCTCTTTCATGTAGTGACGTGGGTGTTTGACCCAGAGCATTGTTGTTAGCTTTGTTTTCTGAAGTCCGTATTTAAGTCTCATTCATTTTGGCATAGTAGAGGCTTGTGTGGAACCAACGAGCAAGGATGAAGAAGAAATCTCCAAGTGACGCGATGAGGAACCCGTGGGGTAGCTCACGATAGGTGAGGGGAGTTTATTATAAAATTTACCGTTTTAACACCATAACTAGGGTCAGGGAACCTAGCTATGAGGATATCTGCCTGTCCCTGTTGCATGCTGATTTTTCTTTCAAGAAAATTATGTTTTTAACTAATGAGATGCGATATAATTGTCCTTGATTTGCACGCGAGTTTTCCAAAAAGGAATAATGTTTTAACTAATGGGATGCGATAAAATTGTTATTGATATGCATGCTGGTTTTCAGGAGAACCTATGTTTTGACGAATGGGATGCGATATATATATATATATATATATATATATATATATATATATATATATATGTATGTATGTATTGTGATGAATGATATTGTTGTGTTTGTTTGATTTGTGTTGTTTGAAGACCTGTGAGTGTGAATCTCAGGCATGGAAGAAATATATGTGTGTGTGTGTGTGCGAAATGCGATTTGTTGTTGATGTCGCTATTGAGGATTTTAATTGATATGTGATGATAACGATAATTTTGATGATATTGGTTTGAGATGACGTTGTTGATAAGACTATGTCAACATGAATTAATGTTATTGTTAATGATTATGTGAATATGAAATGAGGTTGTTATTGTTGTTGATAACGTCATTGAGACGAGATGATGTCTATGTTGAGAATGATATGGATATGAAATGTTGATTGATGTTGGAAATGCATTGGCATGTGCATGTTGTGTATGTTCGTGGGGGGCACTGTGCACTGACCTTCCAGGATCTTTGGCACTAGCTTTTGGCCACGTTCATACGTTGGATGTTGTGTATGTTCATGGGGGGCACTGTGCACTGACCTTCCAGGGTCTTTGGCACTAGCTTTTGGCCATGATCATATGTCGTATGGAGTGTATGTCATGAGGGGTAGAGTGCACTGACCTTGTTGGATGGCCCAGACGTGGGTAACTAGCGTGGTTAGAGAATTTAAGCATTTATGAGGGGATGTTTATGTGCTTTAATTGGTCCATGGTCTTTGACACTTACTTTTGGCCGTGATCATAGCTCATACGACACAGGAAATAGAGTAACTGTGGCCAAGTGTACTTTGTACTGAGGGGGCTTGTCACCTGGTAAGGATCACCTTTGGGCTCCCAGGCAGATCACCTAAGTGAAGAGGGCTGTTACATTCACAACGGGGTCGTCCCGATGAACTCAGCACATTTCCCTAAGTGAGAGTGTCATGTGGACATGCTTAGGCTATTTCCTGAGGTTTGATTGTTGTTGGTACATACCACATTGCATCTGAGTGTTGAGTCAGATGTATGCATCATTCTATGCAGTCTTGATTGGGTCCATGGATGGATGATGAGTAATTGTTGGATGTGGATGATGAATATTTGTTGGATATGAGTGTTGAATAATGAATGTTGTGTATGCTCATCATGTTTGCCTATGTTCCTTGCTAATTGTGGTTATTTGAAATTGGTATTGGTTATTTTATAATGAACTTACCCTTGCAATTTTGTATCGTGTGGTTGATACCTGTGATGATCATGAACATTGTTCGTGGGAGCAGAATGATAACATTTGGGTGCAAGAAGTGAAATTCTGGTGAGGAGCCGCCGAGCCAACGTGATGACATTGGCATTATTTTGGGAGAGAGTTGTGTTTTGTAATCAATTCCTCCATAGTTGGTTTTCAAGTTCTATTTTGTTGGGTTAAAGATGTAAAACTTGGATTTTAATTATACTTATGAACATATTTAATTTTCGTTATGTGTATGACGTGTACCGAGTTATTGTTTCTATATAATTATGGATATTCACTTAAGTAATGACGTGTTGTTGGATGAATTTATGTTGTGACCAAATTACTTCTATTTTCATAAGCAAGTTAAAGGAGTTCTTTTTATAAAAATTAAAATTATCAGGTATTAGAGTGTTGATATCGTAGCGACGAGGCGGGTCGTTACAGTCAACATCATTAATGTAGCTCCATTTAGAGCTTGTAGGCCTTGGATCTTCTTCATCAATGGAGTCTTTTGCTTCTTGAAGATCAATGGCAGGGGAATGGAGAAGGAGGAAAGGTGATTGGAGACACCACTTCAAGGAGAAGATGAGTCAAGAACAAGCTCACCACCATAGGTAGCCATGGATAAGAGTTTGAAGGTAGGAGAAGATGAATGGAGGGAGAAGGAGAGAGGGGAACAAAATTTATGCCTCAAATGAGGTTTGAACTTTGAAGTCTAATTTCTCAAATGATAAAATTTGAAAAAATTCACACACAATGCTTGTATTTATAGCCTAAGTGTCACACAAAATTGGAGGAAAATGTGAATTTCTATTCAATTTCACTTGAATTTGAATTTGTGGAGCCAAATTTCCACTAATTATGATTAGTGAATTTCAACTATGGTTCAACCCACTAATACAAGATCAAATCTAAGATTCTCTATTAAGTGTGGTTAGGTGTCATGAGACATCTAAAACATGAAGGACATGCACAAAGTGTGGCTATATAATGTAGCAATAGGGTGTAAAAAGCAAATGCTCACCTCTCCCTTAGGTTGGTCTGAAATTTAATTGCATTTAATTGGATTGGGCTTCTCCCAATTCAATTAAATTTCTCTCCCAACACACATCAAATAGTGCACTTAATGCATGTGAAATTACAAAACTACCCCTAATACAAAAACTAGTCTAGGTGCCCTAAAATACAAGGGCTGAAAAATCCTACATTACTTGGGTACCCTCCCTGCACTATGGAGCCATAAATACCAGGCCCAAAAATAATGAAATCCCAATCTAATATGTACAAAGATAAGTGGGCTCATACTTAGCCCATGAGCCCAAAATCTACCTTAAGGCTCATGAGACCCAATCTTCTTAGAGTCTTCTACCAATGCACTTGAGGGATTGGATTGCATCAATCATAATACAACACCGTTTGAGGGGATTGATTGTACGAGTCAAAACCATCCAAAGCAGCCCAAAACCACAACACCTAGAAAGTCACAAATGCAAATCGAAGCTCTTGAAAGATATGGCTTTAATATAGTTTCTTATGCACTATAGGTAGCCGAGGACATCGATTCATTTGAATAGTCCATTTATTAGTAAGCAATTCCTTATTCTAATGCCAAGGAATGGACAATGGCTAAAAGTGAAGAGATGAAATCCCTTCAAAAGAACAAGATTTGGGATTTAGTTGAGCTACCTAAAGGTAGACTAGTAGTGGGGTGCAAGTGAATCTTCAAGAAGAAATATGGATCGCCCACTAAAGAAGTCATTCGTTATAAAGCATGTCTAGTAGCTAAAGGCTATAATAAGAAAAATTATTTTTGTGGGTTGAAGAGGTCATCCCTCTATGCGCAGAAGCAATCTCCAAGGTAGTGGTACAAGAGATTCAATGAGTTCATGGTCTCTTATGGGTACATCAGAAGTTCCTATGATTCATGTGTTTATCATAGCTAGGTGGAGAATAGTTCCCACATCTATCCTCTAATCTTTGTGGACGGCATGCTCAAAGCATCTCAAAATTTGTTGGTAATTCAAAAGTTGAAGTCATTACTCAGTAGTGAATTTGAGACGAATGATACTGAAAAGATTATAGGCATGGAGATCAAGAGGGATCGCTCCAGAAGAAAATCTTTCTGTGTTAGAAGAAATACAGTTAGAAAGTGTTGAATCATTTTGGGATGAAATTTTCAAAACAAATATGTACTCCTTTGACAATGTCCATTCGTCTATTTGAACTCAATACTACTAAGTCAGAATCAAAGAAGGAATACATATCTCTTGTTCCTTATGCAAGTGTTGTAGGTAGTCTTATGTATGTTATGGTATGCACCAGGTCATACCTAGCACAAAAAATTAGTGGTGGGAGTAGGTATATGGGTAATCCTGGGAAGGAACATTGGCAAGCTACGAAACGCATATTCGTGTACCTTAAGGGTACAACGAATATTGGACTCATCTACCATGGAGACACGTATTATGCTCTCGCTGGTTTCTCATATTATGACTATGCTTGAAATGTGGATGGAGAAAGGTATGTGTCTGGGTACGAGTTCACAATTGGCAACTCCTTTGTCAATTGAAAGGCAACACTTCAGCTCACAGTGGCTTTATTCACTACAAAGGAAGAGTTCATGGTTAGCAGCAAAGGAATGGATTTGGTTGAAGGGTCTAGTTAGCAATCTTGGGTTTCCAAAGGAAAAGGCTATCATTTTCTATGACAATCAGAGTGCAATTTTATTAGCCAAGGATCAAGTTCATCATGAAAGGATGAAACATATAGCAATCTTGGGTTTCCAAAGGAAAAGTCTATCATTTTCTGTGACAATCCGAGTGCAATTTTATTAGCCAAGGATCAAGTTCATCACAAGAGGACTAAACATATTGGCATAAAATACCACTTCATTCATACTGAAAGAGGGTTGAGGTACAAAAAGTTGATACGAGGGAGAATCCAACTGATATGTTCATGAAACCTAGTCTAAGAAGCAAGTTCATGCACTGTCTGAATCTACTTAATGTAGATTGTTGAAGATGAACTTAGTTTTGATTGTTGGACGATGGACGATAGTTATAGGGTGGACGACATCATTGGTCTTCTAGCCTAATGCTCTTGTCTTCTGTATTGGTCATCCAATCCCCACTAATCTAGTGGAGTGTCTAGACACTTAGAAGGGAGCGTCTAGTTCGGTGGTTCATTAGCATAGGTTGTTTCATGACTATAACTTCCTATTGTTTTTCTATTGTAACCATTTTTGGTTAGACAATTAGTTATTGTCTCCTTTATAAGGAGCTTTGTATTCTAGGTTCAGAGAGCTAAAGAGTGCTTTGAACCCTTCATTATAATTCTTTGGTATGATGTACACACAGATAGACTAAGGATAAAAAGAAACAAGCAATACAAATGCCACTCAATTAGGAGTTGCACATGTAAAAGTCAAAACACTTCTTAGTCTTGATCTTCATGTTGGTCCCCCTATCTCTAATAGATCCCTTTACTTGTCTTGACAAATTCAATGCTTAAGATGTATGATAACTCACCAAGATCAATCATCTCAAACTCATTTTCTTAAATTCAACCATGTCTTCAACACTGCTTCCAGTTATCAAAAGATCATTAACATAGAGACATAGAATCAAAACATTGTTCATCTTATTCATGATGTAGATCCTATGTTCAGTGGTGCACTTTGTGAACTTCTATTGAACTAGAAAGCAATCAATTCTTAGATTCCAAGCTCTTGGAGCTTGTTTAAAGCCATATAATGTCTTCTTCAACTTGTAAACTTTCTCTTCTTAACCAATCACTGCATAACCAGGTGGTTGTGTGATGTATACTTCTTCTTGTAGTGGACCATTAAGAAAGGTTGATTTCACATCTAGCTGATAGATTGACCAATTTCTATAACTTGCTACTGCTATGATTAGTTTCAAAGTATCAAGCCTAGCTACTGATGCAAAGACTTTATTATAGTCTTGACCATGCTATTTTAGAAATCCTTTTGCTACAAGCTTGGCCTTGTACCTAGACACTTCTCCATTTGGCTTCATTTTGGTTTTATAAACCCATTTCACATCAATTGGTGTCTTTCCTTTTGGAAAATCAACTAATTCCTAAGTTTCAATTTTCTCTATTGACTTCAATTCTTCTTCCATAGCATCTCTCCAATGAGCACTCTAAGAGGCTTCTTCTTGACTCACTGGTTTTGATTCAGCACGCAAGGCAAAATGGACTAATTCTCTTTTTGCACTGATTGTTGTACCAGAATAAACTTCATAATCTATGAGTGCTTGTGATGCCTGCCTCTCCCTTTGTGACTTTCTGAGTTGAATATCAATTGATTCAACATTCTCCATTGCACTATCTTCATTGTCAAGATGCATAATCACATTCCTTTCATTGCTATTAGTTGTTGTAGCAGTACAATCCTAACCTTTTGATTCATCAATCAACACATCTCTACTAATTAGAACTCTTTTTATTTTGGGATTGTATAGCTTGTGTAGGTACTTATTTGATGATAGCTAACGAGAACCATTCATTATGCCATGTCATAAAGTTTTCTTATAACTTGCTCAGGCACATGTTTGAAACACAGTGAACTAAAATTTTTGAAGTGATTCACACTTGGCTTGTGTCCTAACCATGCTTCCTCAGGAATGTACCCTTGCAACTTCTTTGTAGGAGATTTGTTTAAAATGTACACAGCAGTGGAGACTGCTTCTCCCCAAAAAATAATGTGGCATTTGGTTTCCTTTCATCATATTTTCGGTTGTGTTCAGAATGCTCTTGTTCCTTCTCTCAGCAACACCATTGTGTTATGGTGCGTATGGTGCAATAGTCACATGCATTATTAACTCTTTGTCACAT
This sequence comes from Glycine max, assembly GCF_000004515.6. Classification (NCBI taxonomy): domain Eukaryota; kingdom Viridiplantae; phylum Streptophyta; class Magnoliopsida; order Fabales; family Fabaceae; genus Glycine; species Glycine max. Next base: position 31,309,070 of record NC_038244.2, read on the forward strand.
ATTACTTGAAACTCATTGGAATTATACTCTCCACCTCCATCGATTCACAGAACCTTGATCATCTACCACTTTGCTTTTCACATAGCAGTTTGAATTTCTTAAACCTGAAGAACACTTTACTTTTCTGTTTGATAAGGTAAATCCAAGTCTTTCTAGTAAACTCATCAATAAAGGAAACACAATAACTATTTCCTCCTAAGGATTTTACCTCAAATGGCCCACACACATCAGGATATATCACTTCTAGTCTCTCCTTTGATCTATTAGGTGCTTCTAACTTAAAGAAGTTTCTAGGTTGCTTTGATTCATAGCACCACCCTTTTATTCTTCACTTCACTTAAGCTTCTAAAGTTCAGGTGGCCATATCTATGATGCCACTACTAGTTCTCATCACTAATTAATGTAGCTAAACATTTTTGTTCATCAATATGAAGTTCAATCTTAAAAGTTCTATTTCAAGACAGAAGAGATTTCAAGATCAACTTATCAGATTGAATAAATAGCTTCATATAGTTGTTCTCCATTTGCATTGAAAAACCCTTTGCAAGTAGTTGTCCCAAGCTTAGTAGATTGTTCCTCATATTAGGAACATAGAAAACATCACTAGTGAGAGTCTGTTGGCCATCCTTCCTTTGAATAATCACTTTGAAAATGCCTTCTGCATTCATAGAGCTATTTTTTTGCAAATTTAATTCTGCTCTTCACCGTTTCATCAATGAAAACAAAGCACTTTTTGTTTCCAATCATATAATTGGAGCAACCTATATCCAAATACTAGAGGTTCACATTCTGATCTTTAGTATTGGTTGTCGCAATCAACAACACTTTATTAGAGTCCAAATCTTCATCTTGTGCCTATTGAGCTTCATCTAAATTCCTTGGCACCCTCTTGCCTTTACATTCTTTTGCAAAGTGGCCAAACTTTTGTCAACTATAGCATTGGATTGGCTTTCTATTGAATTTCTTTTTGCCCTCTTTGTTGTGCACTGCATTTCTATCATTATCACCAGAATTTTGTTGTTCTTTAGGTGAAGAATTTGATCCTTCACCTTGATTATTCCTTTTCTTCCAATTTCCCTTTTCTTTCTTGTTTCTGCCTTGATCACTAGAATTCCTGTTGTAAGTTTGATCCTGCAAAACTTAGTTTGAGGATCTGACTGAATGATAACATTAGTTGTTTCGTCACTTTTTTAGTGATGCACTGTTCCAACTCGTCTCTAATATTTTGTGTCAACTCTTCTTTAAGATTTTGTTTAAGTCGATCTAGCTCTTATGGGCTTATCGATGTAGATGTGTGGGAGCATTGTGATGGTGGTCCAAAGTATTGTTTGATGGTGACACCAACTCCAGCAGCACATACATGACTAGGGAGCTCAGGTCGCCCACTAGTAGTAGTGAGTATATCCTGACGTCCATTGGAAACAAAGCTACCCTATGTAGACTGCTCTTTTAGGGAATCCTTGTCTCTCATTCTCACACAAAGCCATTTTTTATTTGCCCAAGCGGCCTATGTTCGGCTTCCGGCAAGTGCACCAGATCGCACAAGTAGTATAAAACGGTAAGAACCGAGTATCGAACATTCGGGGAACTTGTGTTATTTGGTAAGCTATTTCAGCAAAATAGGCATCTATTGTGTAAAAGTAAGTGTGAATATGAACAAGTATATAAACTATCTGTGCAAAAAGAAAGAAAATCACGAGAGAGAAATGATGTGTAAAACAAATAGAGAACACGTTGGAATTCCTAATAGGTGCCTGATGCTAAAAGATATTCTCTATCTAACAATGCTCATGTGTTCTTATGGTGTCTCCTGAGATACTAAACCCCGATTCCTCATGATAGTTTAGCCTAATCCTGATCAAGCCTCGTCCGCAGATTCCTCTTGTAAGACTAAACTCAACCAGGACCACATTAAGACACACATACTCAACTGACTTATCGCACCCCGATTCCTCGTGAAAGCACGACAACTCAGCCCTGCATTATTAAGGACTTTAGAGTCAGACCAGTTTCCATTGTTGAATGACCCTAACAAAGCATGCATCTACATGATCAAGGTAAAGGCATACTAGAATGAAAAGAAGATAGCACAGAGAACACACAAAATGCTGCAATCCTACCCCCCAAGGGTATTGGATAGAAGACTCCAAGAGGCTTAGGCTAGAGCTACTAAAGAAGGCCCTAGGGTTCTCATGAACCTTAGGGTAGATTTTTGAGCCCAAGGGTCAAGGTTGGATCCACTCTTCTTTGTAAATATTAGAATAGGTTTTCTCCTTCTTTTGGGCCTTGTATTTTGGCCATTCTAGTATTATAGGGTTTTAGCCTTGTATTTCAGGGCATTTTGAGTAGTCTTTGTAGTAGGGACTTTTTTTTTGTATTTTCATGTATTTTTTCATGGAGGTGAGCTTAGCTATTATAGGGGTGTGTAGCTAAGCTCTAGCTTCTCTTCTCAAGGAGGTGAGCTTAGTTATTAGAGGGGTGTGTGTAGCTAAGCTCTAGCTTCTCAAGGAAGCTTCTCAAGGAGGTGAGCTTAGTTTTTAGATGGGTGTGTGTAGCTAAGCTCTAGCTTCTCAAGGAAGTTTTCTCAAAGAAGCTTCTCAAGGAAGTTTTCTCAAGAAAGCTTCTCAAGGAAGCTACCTAGTCTATAAATAGAAGCATGTGTAACACTTGTTGTAACTTTGATGAATGAGAGTCTTATGAGACACAACTCAAAGTTCAACTTCTCTCCCTTTTTTTCTTCCTTCAATTTCATGCTCCCCCTCTCTCTTTCTCTCCCTTTTTCTTTTCCTCCATTGAAGCATCCTCTCCAGGCTTCTTATCCAAGGCTCATCTTCGTGGTGAAGCTCCTTCTTCTATGGCTTATTCCCTAGTGGATGGCGCCTCCTCTCACCTCTTCTCCTTTGTCTTCCACTGCATCTCCATGGTGGAAAATCACCATTAAAGGATCTCATTGAAGCTCAAAGATCCAGCCTCCATAGAAGCCCCACAAGCAAGCTTCCATCACAAAACATCATTAAATAGATAGAAATATATTTACATCAGGTACCTACAGGAAAGATCCAACAGAGGATTTAGCTTTCCATACCAAGAAGCCTTCTTAACAACAAAGAGAAGAACAAGATGAAAGATTGCAAAAATACAAGTGGTGAGGATGTCTCCTTCACCTCTAGGATATCACAATCACTCACAAACTCATCTCAAGCTCTCAAACCGGCTCCTGCTTCAAGCTTTGGTCTCTGCAAATCTTCACACAACAAAATCTCTCAAAACTCTCTGGAACTTGGACCTTTCTCTCTCTAGAAACCCTAGACATGCAAAGCTCTGAATCCCAGTCCAAACTCTCCAAACAATCTGATTTCAGGTTTAAATAGGTGGCCTTGTTTGTGCTCGTGTACTTAGCGCACATATGGACCGCTTAGCACACGTTAGTGATTTTTAGCTTAGCGCGCCTTTCTCGCTTAGCGGATGAACTGAAGCGGTGCACTTAGAGAGATGAAGCAATGCGCTTAGCGAACCTGTACAACTCATCTTCTTTTGGATTCTTCCTCATGCTTAGCTCAGGAGTGTTGCGCTTAGCGGATGGTCGCTAAGCCAGCAGATTGGCTTAGCGAGAAGGTGAAAACAACCTTTTCCAAAGCTTGCCTAATTAACCTGAAATTGGGAGAAAATGATTATTAAACACACAAAATGAAAATACTAAGTATTTATTACCTATATTTAATAGAAAATACTTATAACCTTACAAAATAACCATATATTGGGAGAGTTTGATACAATTTATACAAGTTTTATACACAAAAGTTAGTCATTTTCATCGACTAACAACTCCCCCAAATTTACAGTTTTGCTTGTCCTCAAGCAAAAAGAGAACAACTCACTTGTCCTCAAGTGACAATGACATGCAGTGACTATGTACAAAGGTGTATGCTACAAAGTGACTGATTGCATGATAAGAGAATGGAGTAAAATGCCCTTATCACTTGTCTTTCACAAGGTATGCAGTTATCCAAAGAGAAGAGCATAATATAACCTGAACAAATAGATAGAGTTAGGCATAAGACAAATATCAAGGAAAGTAGCTTAAACCATAGTCTACTTTTTCACTCAAGCACAAGTGTCGCAACCTACCCTTCGGCGGGAGGGCGACGCGGGGCTTGCGGGTGCGTGTTCCAAGAACGAAATATGCACGGAGTCGCCACCAACGTTTATTTGAGGAAAACGTCGGAAAAACCGGAAAAGACGTGGTCTACAAACTTTAAGTGAAAGGTTCGGGAGTTGTATTTACGCACGGGGAAGGTATTAACACCCCATACGTCCGTCACAAGAGACGACATCCTTTAATCAAATGTGCAAATATGACTTCAATTTATATTCTTTTCCCTTTTTACGTTCTTATGTCCTTTTTTATGCCTTTTTATGTTTTTATCTTTTTGTGGTCGACAAGGGCGTTTCCCTTTGCTCCTACGTATTCCTCAATTGTGATGAGAAAATCAGACCTACGTAGTTCTTTTGTGAACAAAGCGTTTGGTTAAGTTATTTTTTATCCTTTTTTGCAAGATATGTTTTTATTGAATGAAAGGTCATTTAAGGCGTTGGACCATTAGACAATCTTTCGATTCTTTTGAAAAGTGAGAAAACATTAAGGCATTGGACCATTAATGATTTCTTTATTTTTGAAAGAGGTAACAAAGTTACATATTGATTTTAGGCCTTTTAGAAATCTACACTTAACCAATAAAAGTGGAAAAGACCATTTCAAGGCGTTGGACCTTTGAAAATGGCTTTTTTAGGCGATGACAAAAAGTTTGGTTTATGAATTGATTTTAGCCTTAGTTTCACTTTGGTTCTTAGTTGATTCGATTAAGAAAGAGAAATCCCAAAGAAAAACGTCCGATTGATTTTTTTTTTAATTTATTTTACTAAAAGATATTTTTTATTATTATATTATTATTTTACCTCTTTTTGGTTTCCAGCGTGGTTACGGCATGACCGAACGGTCGAATTTCATTTTAACAGAAATTAACGGATGTTACAATTCAAACGATCGGTGGAAATTAATTTTATTTTTTGATTAGGGGAGAAAATGACTTAAGTAAATGACTAAAGCACGTCAAAAGGGGGTACGGAAAGTAAATGAAATGAAAACAAAAGCACGTGAAAACAAATGAGGACCACTAAGGGTACATAGAATGAATTGAAAAGTTCGATTTCAGGAACTTACCGGTTGAAGACCGAAGAACGTCGAAGAACGGTTGAAAATCTTCGCGAAATCACCCACGGAAATGTTACGGAAGCGCCTCGGCTTGGATTTTCTTCACGGAAAAATTTTTTCTCACTAATTTTAAGTGAATCTCAGATACCAGGAGGGTTGAACATTTTTGTTCTTCCCTCCTTCCTTTATTTATAGGAAAAGGAAGGAGATGCTTGCCACCCAGCTCGCCCAGGCGAGCTAGGTTGCTTCCTCCAGAAGCAACCGCCTTCTGGAGGAACATCCTGGAAGGCCCAAGTGGGTCTGGTTTCTATTTGAACCCCCATTTTTACTAAATACACCCCTGCCTTTTTTTGCTGATTCTTTTTCCGTAAAGTTATGGAAACTTACGAATTTCGTAACGATACTTGTTTTCTTTCCGTAACGTTGCAGAACCTTACGGATTACGTAATCATCCCTTTTTTGCCTTCCGGAACGTTACAGAACTTTACGGATTTTGCACTAACACTTCCTTTTAATTTTCGGCATGTCACGGAACTTCACGAATTGTTCTACGACGCTTTTCTTTTGGCTTCCGGCTTGTCTCGGAACTTCACAAATTGCCTAACGATGGGAGCCAAATACCTCGAAATTAGGGTATGACAGTTGCCCCTCTTTACTTGTCTTTTATTGGAGATAAAAGGGAAGTAAAGATAAGACACTAATTTTGTTCGAGCGAAACACAATTCGGCCAGTGAACCTCCCTGCCAGCGGAACTTGCAAAAAATTTGAAAATGATCAGTACCGACACATCATCCTGATACAGTCGAATTTGTTCCTCTTGGTTGATACAAGATGCAGAATGACCATAATTTGTCTCTGCGTGCCACCGGACACGATCGCCTCTGGATGGCGAAAAGGTGCACGGAATGACCATAATTTGTCTCCGCCCACCTCTCGACTTACTGTCCCCGAATGACAAAGGGCGCAGAATCTGTCTCTGCGTGTTTATCACTCGACTTGCGAAATCTGAATGACAAAGGACGCAGAATCTGTCTCTGCGCGTTTACCCACTCAGCTTGCTGCTCTTGAATGATAAAGGGCGCATAATCTGTCTCTGCGTGTTTACCACCCAACTTGTTGTTCCTGAATGATAAAGGGCGCAGAATTCCTCTATGCGCGTTTATCACCCAATTTGCGAAATCTGAATGGCAAAGGGCGCAAAATTCGTCTATGCGCATTTACCACTCGACTCGCTGCTCTTGAATGATAAAGGGCGCAGAATTCGTCTATGCGCGTTTATCACCCAATTTGCGAAATTTGAATGGCAAAGGGCGCAGAATTCGTTTATGCGCGTTTACCACTTGACTCGCTGCTCCTGAATGATAAAGGGCGCAGAATCTGTCTCTACGCGTTTACCACCCAACTTGTTGTTCCTGAGTGATAAAGGGCGCAGAATTCATCTATGCGCATTTATCACCCAACTTGCTGTTTCTGAATGATAAAGGGCGCAAAATCTGTCTCTACGCGTTTACCACCCAACTTGTCGTTCCTGAATGATAAAGGGCGCAGAATTTGTCTCTGCGCGTTTATCACCCAATTTGCGAAATATGAATGGCAAAGGGCGCAAAATTCGTCTATGCGCGTTTACCACTCGACTCGCTGCTTCTGAATGATAAAGGGCGCATAATTCGTCTATGCGCGTTTATCACTCATCGAGCATGCGGATAACTGCATGTCATCGGGCCCGCCGCCTCTAGATGACAAAAGACGCAAAAGACGACGTTAGTCTCTGCGTGCTATCATGCTTTGAGTCTTATAGATAACAAAAGTATTTTTAAAAGTGCGGGACCAAATGGTTCCCGCATGCCATCGGGCCCGCCGCCTCTGGATGACAAAAGGCGCAGAAGACGACGTTAGTCTCTGCGTGCTATCATGCTTTGAGTCTTATAGATAGCAAAAAGGTGTTTAAACAATAACCACTTGGGTATCTCCGCATGTCACGTGACTCCAAGGTCAATATGACAGAAATTGTTTGCGCGGAAGATGACGTAAATCTCCGCGTGCCAACGGGCTTGTTGGCCGCGATTGACAAAGTGTGCAAAGGACGATGTTAGTCTCTGCGTGCTATCATGCTTTGAGTCTTATAGATAGCAAAAGAAAGTGCGGGACCAAATGGTTCCCGTATGTCATCGGGCCCACCGCCTCTGGATGATAAAAGGCGCAGAAGACGACGTTTGTCTCTGCGTGCTATCATGCTTTGAGTCTTATAGATAGCAAAAAGGTGTGGGACCAAATGGTTCCCGCATCTCATCGGGCCCGCCGCCTATGGATGATAAAAGACGCAAAAGACGACGTTAGTCTATGCGTGCTATCATGCTTTGAGTCTTACAGATAGCAAAAGAAAGTGCGGGACCAAATGGTTCCCGCATGTCATCGGGCCCGCCGCCTCTGGATGACAAAAGGCGCAGAAGACGACGTTAGTCTCTGCATGCTATCATGCTTTGAGTCTTACAGATAGCAAAAAGTTTATACGGATAACCGCTAGGGTATTTCTGCTTGTCGCATGACTCCAAGGTCAGTATGACAGAGATTGTGGGGCGGCCGACAAAAGCGAGGCTCTTGCTCCTACGTATCCTTAATGAGGAACTCAGACCTACGTAGCTCTGGATAACTTGTGAGACTAACATAGTCTCGGTGTTTTCTTCACTAAAATGCGAACATGCTTTAGTAAAGAGAGAAAACTTCCAACTAATCAGAGCAACATATGCTTTTCGGATGAAAAACAATGTGTCTACCGGGGAAAGGGAGTATGCTGATGAAATCTTCTCATAACCATAAATGAGATTTTGGATGTTAGCATTTCGTTTCTAAATGACCATTTAGAGGAAACACTGGGTTCAACAAAAATAGAAGAAAATCACTCAAAGTGTATCAATCTCACACAGGTAAGTGTTTCATCCTAATTCCGAACCATAGATATGTCATGACTTGATTTTGCAAATCATTTCCTATCAAATCAAAGATTATATGCGTGATCATGGATCAATAGGACTTTTTCTTGGGGAATGGTGTTTTTTGGTGGGAACTTTGGCTTTGAGTGTTTTTGGCCTTTTCCTTTTCAGTTTTTGTTTGGTGTGAGGCGAACAAGTCACCGACGCACAGGATTTTGGTTGGCAATCAAAGGAAGAGGACCACTTCAGGTCGTGGTTTCCCCTTTTGTTTTCTTTTTTGTTTACTTGGTAGTAACTCTGTATTTGTTCAGATGTTGACTGGTCCAAAAGACCTTTCTGCATATTTCTTCTGTTTTCTTTCGATCCTTGATCGGGAATTTTCTTTCCTTTCTTTTTTTGCTTTCTCTCCATCTTTGATTGGGAATTTTCTCTTTTTGTTTTCTTCCGCTCTTTTGATTGGGAATTTCCTTTATTTTTTCCTTTCTCTTCTTTTCTTTTTTTGTTTTCTTTTGAGGGAAAGGTTTATGGTGAGTTGGGATTTTGGCTCAAGGCTTGTAGAACGGCTGGACATGATATATGTCAGGGTTTGGTTTGGTTCAGGGATAAAAGGGGATGTCCCACATTATTTCCATGACACAAATGCAACAATGATGATTTGGAAATTTTATGCAAAACTAGTCGTGCATGTACCTATGTAGACACTCAAGTGTCGAAAATTTTTTGGTCATGTGATGCTAGGGCTCATAATTCATTTTCTCTATTTTAGTCAACCTAGTATTTCCAAAATATGTTCTTTTATCAATTTGTGCATTCATCTGAGTCTATCTTGGGTGTTCGGAAAAACTTTCACAGCATTTACCCTTCAACTGTGTACACACATTTTTCAAAAACTGGTTATGATCAGTGAATTCTTTCAAAGAAAACTTGGAAATTATCTCTTTTCACGAACATGTTGGTTTTTCAGCTAGACAACTTATTTTTCTTTTTTCTCTCCTTTTTTTTTCCTTTTTATGATTTGTTTATTTCTTTTCCTTGTTTATTTTTGCATTTTTTTCTTGTCATGAGGTATTTTGCTACCTAAACATGTGTATATTTTTGTGAGGTATTTTTGCTATATACATACATATCCAAGGTATCTTGCTACCTAAACATACATATATATATGTTTTGTGAGGTATTTTTGCTATATACATGCATATCCAAGGTATCTTGCTACCTAAACATACATATATATGTTTTGTGAGGTATTTTTGCTACATACATGCATATCCAAGGTATCTTTCAACCTAAACATACATATATATATTTTGTGAAGTATTTTTTGCTACATACATGCATATCCAAGGTATCTTTCTACCTAAACATACATATATATATTTTGTGAGGTATGACTACCTTTCGAGCTTGTGCTTGTTTTATTTAAATTCCTAGGATAATGTGCAACTAGGTGCGTCCTACTATAAAAAGTGATCAAATAACAAGCAAAGATTTAAAAGGTACTAGGTTGCCTCCTAGTAGCGCTTCTTTAACGTCTTGAGCTGGACGCCTGATGACTTGTCGGCCACGAACCTAGTACTTTGCTTACCTTTGGCTTTGGACTTGGTCGCCTATTGGTCGGCCATGTGTCGTAGGCAACACTCTGACCTTTTTGTGGATAAGCTGAGGTGAACTCTAAAGGTGGCGGCGATGTGTTTATTGCCCGCCGCCGGCCATCCCTAGGCTGTTGTGGTGTTTCGCCTTGCGCCTGCCTGGGGGCGCAGTACTTCTTGATGAAAGCTCGATTAGTAGGGGGTCTGATGACCTTGTTGGGGGCGACAGGCACTCCGTAGAACTGACAGAGGCCCGTAATTAGAGTTGGCAACTCCAAGACCCTGTTGGACTTCTTCGGGTCCACTGGGTGTCTTGCGAGCGCGATCCCTGCAAACAATAGATGACATCAGAAATCAGTTGAGCGATGTGCATACTTACCTATGTCATGATGGCGTGACCTTGCTGGGGGGAACGGACGCCCTGTAGGACTGACAAAGGCCCGTAACCAGAGCTGGAAACCCCAGGGCCCTGTTGGACTTCTTCGGGTCCACTGGGTGTCTTGTGGGCGTGATCCCTGCAAACAAATAGATGACTTCAGAAATCAGTTGAGCAATATGCATACTTACCTATGTTACGACGACATGACCTTGTTGGGGGGAACGGGCACCCTGTAGGACTAACAGAGGCTCGTAACCAGAGCTAGAAACCTTAAGACCCTGTTGGACTTCTCCAGGTCCACTGGGTGTCTTGTGGGCGCAATCCCTGCAAACAATAGATGGCATTAAAAATCAGGTTAACCATATGCATACTTACCTATGTCGTGACGACACAGACCAACCGATACTTTCGTAGGGGGAGATCGACATTGCGGTCGTTGGACGGAATGCTGCTAAGTAGCAACGTCATCCATATCTGTGTAAGAGTGGTCATGTTGGTGTGCATGATTCGCACTCGTCTCTTTGCAGTGGCACGGGTGAAATCTTGCCCCGGTATGCACAGTAGCTGCGCGATAGTCTCCTCCTCTGGTTGTACTTGCATAGTTGGCCCTCCTCCAGGATCAGGGGGTGGCCCAGGAACTGATAAAAGGAAATTACTGGCCCCTTAACCGGGAGTTCAAGTCTCGGTTAAGCATTTAAGGGCAGTGGACCTTAAATTCTCTTAAGGTGTGGATATGGAGCCCACTAAAAGTGAGGACGCATAGCCCTCTAAAGGCGAGGACGTGTAGTCTTCTGAAGGTGAGGGCATGCAGCCCTTTGAAGGCGAGGACGTGTAGTCCTCTGAAGGTGAGGGCGTGTATCCCTTTGAAGGCGGGGGCGTGCCTCCCTCTGAAAGTGAGGACGTGTAGTCCTTTAAAGATGAGGGGGTGTAGCCCTCTGAAGGTGAGGACGTGAAGTCCTCTAAAGGCGAGGGCATGCAGCCCTCTGATGGCGAGCACGTGCAGTCCTCTGAAGGTGAGGACGTGCAGTCCTCTGAAGGCGAGGACGTGCAGTCCTCTGAAGGCGAGGACGTGCATTCCTCTGAAGGCGAGGACGTACAGTCCTCTGAAGGCGAGGACGTGGAGTCCTCTGATGGAGAGGACGTGTAGTCCTCTGAAGGTGAAGACGTCTAGTCATCTGAAGGTGAGGATGTGTAATCCTCTGATGGCGAGGACATGTAGCCCTCTAAAGAAGATAGGTACTAGTACCCAAGGGTCCACCCTTATGAGAAATCAAGAGATCGACTCATCGAGAGGGCAGGTCATCCCAAATTCACAAGATTGGACATTTAGATGTAGGAAATCTATGTAGTTAACATGATTTTTAGGGATGCAGATGCATGCAACCTTTGCTGTGAAATTTGGTAAATGCAGACTTCATATGAAATAATGCAATGTAATGGAAAGTTGTACAATGTTCATGTCATTCGTTCTTTGTTTTGTGATTTTGATTTAGATTTTGATTTTTTTTTGGAAAACACAGATTGACTGTCCTTTTGAAAAGGGTGATAATTCATGCAACCTTATCCTATCTTTTGCAAATCTCTCCGGGAACTCCCTTCGAGTGTATGTTCTGTTTGATTTAGTCACTTGACCATTTTGCAGTGACGGCCATGGAGCCATTTGACCTTTAATCAATCCATATAAATTCCAGGGTTTGTCCCTTTTTTTTTTTGTTAAAAAACATCGACGGGTGAGAACTTTTGATCTGCCCCTATGTTCACTTGAGGCTCATGCACAATGCCCCTCATTGCCCCAGTGTAAGGCTTTGAGGTACCAATTGTTATCTTTCGTCATGACCTTGTAGCTGGGGACCCATTGGGTGAGAACTTCTAATCTGCCCCTAGGTTTACTTGAGGTTCATGCACGGTGCCCCTCACTGCCCCAATGTAAGGCTTTGAGGTACCAATCGTTGTCTTTCGTCATGACCTTGTAGTAGGGAACCTATTGGGTGGGAACTTCTAATCTGCCCCTAGGTTCACTTGAGGTTCATGCACGATGCCCCTCATTGCCCCAATGTAGGGCTTTGAGGTATCAATCGTTGTCTTGTTTTCACAATCTTGTAGTAAGGAAGAACGAAAGAAGCGATTGATTCTTGAGAAATAATTGAAGGATTTTTCAGTTGATGGATTAAGTCAAATGACTCCTATGTAGAAGCAAGATGTCTTGATGTTTTGATGATGCCAAAGGATCAAGTGCTTCTAAGACAAGAATCCAAGAATCCAAGAAAATCAAGATATATGATCAAGTTGATCTCTAGAATCTTAGGAAGAAATTTCCAAATTGAAAAAGCAAAAGGTTTGGCCAAAGAATTCTATGTAAATCATTTTAATTTGAGATTTACTCTCTGGTAATCGATTACCAACAGCTGAAAATGTTTATAACAGTCACTAGAAATTTGAATTCAAAATTTATAATGTGTAATTGATTACACATGGATGGTAATTGATTACCAGCAGTTTATTGAGCGTTTTAACTCAAATTTTAAAGCCTGTAATTGATTACACAAGTCTTGTAATCGATTACCAGAGGGGATTTTCAGAAAATAATTTCCAAGAGTCACACCTATTCAAATGGTTTATGAATGGCCATCAAAGGTGACTTGGAAACATGAATTTAAAGAGAGTTTTCATTGCCCAAAAAGTTTTATCCTCTCAAAAGATTAAGAGTTTTTCTGAACTGAACTGTCTTATCCTCTCAAAAAGATTCCTTGGTCAACCACTTGTATATTCAATAAGGAATTTTGATTGATCTTAATTGTACAATCTCTCTTTTAAGAGAGATTTCTACTTCTCTTCTTCTTATTTCTGAAAAGGGATTAAGAGACCGCGGGTCTCTTGTTGTAGAGGATTCCTGAACACAAGGGAAGGGTTGTCCCTGTGTGGTTCAGAATTTGTAAAAGGAGTTTTACAACGAGAGTGGAAAATCTCAAGTGGGTTGCTTGAGGATTGGACGTAGGCACGAGAAGTGGCTGAACCAGTATAAATCAAGTTTGCATTCCTCTCTTCCCTTAAACTTCTTTTATTTATTGCTATTTATCTTTTTCTTTAAAGAAGTTTATTTTGAATTGTCTTTTGAGTAATTCATGTTAAGGGTGCATTGTTAATCCAAAAAGAGAGAGTGATAGTTTAATTTGGGGAATAGTCTTTGTATCTTAATTCAACACCCCCCCTTCTTAAGATAACAGAGGCCATTTGTCCAACATCCTATTGTTGATAACTCACTTCTCTCTAAAAAGACAAACTTTCCGGAATGATAAAATGAGGTCACATGAACGTCTTGAAAACACAGTCAATCAAATGCTTTTTTTTTCTTTTTCTTTTTGAACTTTTTTTATTTTGAAACTTATTTGTTTTGAACTTTACTCGTTGTTTTACGGCACCCTTACCAAATGTGTAGCACGAGTAATTTCTGATTGAACGGTCTTGGAAGTCCAAACTCAGGAGTGCAGGTCGCTTGAGCAAACAGACCAATGGCTTGCACCCACATTCCGGTGAAAGTTGAATAAGAAAAGATGTGTTTGTGAGAGGATGAGGGACGAAGATATCAAATTTATCCATTTTATTTAGCATCGTAACCCTGGTTTACAATAATGGTATAAACTTGAAAATCCTGATGAGTTATTAGAGACATCTAACATTAGCTTTCAAAATTGCCCCACGTGTGGTGTCGTTTGCCAATGTTTAGGATTCACAAGCGATTCTCCTCAAATTTCAGCCAGCCCACATCAATTAGACTTTTCACCTTACGCTTCGAGGTCATACAGTGCTCAATGGAATGTCCCAGAACTCTTCCATGATATGCATATGTTGCATTAGAGTCATATCCTCTGAGAAATGGAGGTTGATGAACCTTGGCTGGGGTTATGGCTTCCATTGAATTATCAAGTAGATATGGGAGTAAGTCAGCATAGGACACCGGAATTGGGGTGAATTCTACAGGCTTTTTTTCACTGCAAAATTCATTTCTTGGTTTGTGTTTTGGTTTGTGCTAAAGGTGGTGTTTAGCATTGGTTGTGTGGAAGGTGGGTTTTGTGGTTGATTTAGGGATGGCCTTTGGGGATAACTGGGTGGTAGGTAAGGAGAAGGGTTGTTATTGGCTAAGTAATGACATTGTTGGGTTGGTGGGAAGTTTGGCCATGTAGGAATGGCAGTTGCAACATGGGTTTCTCTTTCATTCTCACCCTCTTCATTTGCCCCAGTTTTCTCATTCGTCCAAGCAGGATGATTACATTTGCCTCTTTTCGGACCCACATCGATCCTTTCACTGGCGAAGACCAAATCCGTAAAACTTGAAGGTGTGTAGCCCACCATCTTTTCATAGTAGAATACTGGTAATGTGTCTACTATCATTGTTATCAATTTTTTTCTCCGTCATTGAGGTGCCACTTGGGCTGCCAGATCCCTCCACCTTTGGGCGTATTCTTTGAAAGATCAGTGCCCCTTTTTTGCACATGTTCTGTAGTTGCATCCTATCCGAAGCCATTATACTGACACTGCCTAATGAAGGCAACCATTAGGTCCTTCCAAGAATGGACTCGGGAAGGTTCCAAGTTAGTGTACCAGGTAACAGCTACCCCAGTAAGACTTTCTTGGAAGGAATGTATCAACAATTCCTCATCTTTTGCGTATGCCCCCATCTTCCGACAATACATATTTAGATGGTTCTTGGGGCAAGTAGTCCCCTTGTACTTGTCAAAGTCCGGCACCTTGAACTTGGGAATGACCATGTTCGGGTACTAGGAACAACTCTTCTAGGTTAGCAAAGGCATAATCTTCACCTCCTTCAATGTCCTTGAGCCTTTCCTCTATATGATCCAACTTTCCCTTTTCAGCCATAGCAGGAGGGGCTCTTCCCACCGCAAAATGTAAGGGGCCCTTCAAAGTGTTTTGCAGGGGTATACCACCAACTGCTTGCCCTTCAGTGGCATATCCGAGGCAAGGCTCGAAGTCGGCCAGATTACGGTGGGGAATTTCATGTGTCTCCCCTATGGTTTGAGAGACATGTGCCTGATTAGATTGAGGTTATTGGCTCTCAATGAGTATGAGAGTGGAGTTATTGACATTTTCATTGGGAGTGTACGCCCCATTGGGTGGTGTATAGTTGGAAGGCAAGCCATGTGGCGTGAAGGCGTGCTTGTTTTGAATTTGCACATAACGGGGGCCGCTCGTACTTCCCAAATCTTTGCCTACCATAGCTGAGGTTGGATGATTCATTTGGTTGAGGCCAGATGGGGGCATCGGGTTCACCTTAGCAACAACGCTGGTAGCGGCAACTACAACCGCATTGGCTTCCATTATCTTCTTCATGCTTATCACGGCCTCCATCATTGTGGCCATTTGCTCTTTCATGGCCTCCATGTCGGCCTTCATCTGCTCTTGTGCCTCCTCTACTTTACCCATTACTCTAGCTCTAGCACATGTTCGGTAAGGGCACCGTAAAGCATGTTCTTTTCTTTTTGATAACAATGATTAAGTTCATTTTTATTTTATTTTATTATATATATATAGATATATATATATTTCCAAGGAAAGAATGCAATGAGCAATGCAACCAATGAAAAGCATGGATGTATGCGAATGATACACAGTTGAAGTATTGCAAATTTTTGAGCAGGACATGGGGTTCAATCAATTTAGATTTTTCAACATGGTTCATGACATCTTGGTCAAGGTGAAACTGGAAGTAACAAGGACATCAATAGTCGTAAATGTGTTTGGTAGTAGACGAAGCAATGATGTAACTCAATTCATCTTTTGCCCCAATTTTTGCTAGATGGTTACTTCCATACTTCAACTTGACTTGATGAACTTTTTTTCGAAAAAGCATGAGCTTAGTTCAACCCTATAATCCAAGGAATGGCAATTCTGATCGCCAATACTTCAACAACCTTTCATAGGGATGAATGACTCGGGCATACTTTAAGCTATGCATGAAAAATGTAATTATGAAATTGAGATGCCCGGAGAAACATCATTCATACCATTTGTAGGTGCTGTGCTTGGACAAAGAAAAGGAAAAATCATTCATACCATTTACTATGCCAGCAAGGTTCTAAATGATGCACAGGTGAACTATGCTACCACAGAAAAAGAAATGCTAGTAATTGTCTATGCACTTGAAAAGTTTAGATCTTATTTGGTAGGCTCAAGAGTTATCATCTACACTGATGATGCAGCTATTAAGTACCTGCTCAACAAGGTTGATTCCAAACCAAGATTGATAAGATGAATTTGTTGTTGCAAGAATTTGATTTGGTGATTTGGGATAAAAAGGGATCGGAGAATGTTGTAGCTGATCATCTGTCAAGATTGGTGAATGAGGAAGTTATAGCAAAAGAAGTTGAAGTTAGAGATCAATTTCCTGATGAATCATTATTTTTAGTAAGTGAAAGACCATGGTTTGCTGATATGGCCAACTTTAAAGCTACAGGAATCATCCCAAAGGACCTAAATTGGCAGCAAAGAAAGAAATTTTTGCATGATGCCTGATTCTATATCTGGGATGATCCATATCTGTTCAAAATAGGAGCTGATAATCTCCTAAGAAGATGTGTGACACAAGAAGAGGCCAAGAGTATTTTATGGCATTGCCACAATTCTCCATGTGGTGGCCATTATGGTGGAGACAAAACAGCAGCCAAGGTTTTGCAATCTGGATTCTTTTGGCCCATACTGTTTAAAGATGCTCATCACCATGTGTTGCACTGTGATCAATGTCAAAGGATAGGTGGTATATCAAGAAGAAATGAGATGCCTCTATAGAATATTGTGGAGGTTGAGGTGTTTGATTGCTGGGGGATTGACTTTGTAGCTCCTTTCCCTTCATCTTGTGGTAATGAATATATACTAGTAGCTGTTGACTATTGTCGCAACCTACCCTTCGGCGGGAGGGCGACGCGTGACTCGCGGGATGCGTGTTCCACGAAAGGAATAAGCGCGGAGTCGCCACCAACGTTTATTTGAGGAAAACGTCGGAAAAACCGGAAAAGACGCGATCTACGAACTTTTAAGTGAAAGGTTCGGGAGTTGTATTTACGCACGGGGAAGGTATTAGCACCCCATACGTCCGCCCCAAGGGACGGCAGCCTTTAATCGAATGTGCAAACATGACTTTGATTTTTTATGTTCCCTTTTTATGTCTCTATATCCTTTATACCCTTTTTATATTTTCTCTTTTTGTGGTCGACAAGGGTGTTTCCCTTTGCTCCTACGTATTCCTCAATTTGGGATGAGAAAATCAGACCTACGTAGTTCTTTTTTATCAAGTGATTCTTTTTTACTTTAAGAGGTGATCATTTTAAGGCGTTGGACCTTAAAAATGATCCATTTTACTTAGTGAGAAAATGAAATGACAAACTTCAAAAGCCTATTTTTATGCACGAGCTTGACTAAGAATGATAAATCCCAAAGAGAAAACGTCCGATTGATTTTCCGCTTTATTTTACTAAAAGATGTCTTTTTGATTATTATATTATTTTTTACCTCTTTTTGATTTCCAACGTGGTTACGGCACGACCGAACGGTCGGAATTTATTTTAACCGAAGTTAATGGATAATACAATTCAAACGTTCGGTGGAAATTTATTTTATTTTTAAGTTAAGCGAGAAATGACTTAAGTAAAATGGCTTAAGCACGTCAACAGGGGGTATAAAAAGTAAACAAAACGAGAATAAAAATGCACGAAACACAATGTGGACCACTACGGGTACATAGAATGAATCGAAAAGCTTGGTTCGAGGTACTTACCCGTTGAAGATCGAAGAACGATGAAGAACGAATGAAGAACGTCGAAGAACGGTTGAAACCTTTGCGAAATTCTTCACGGAAAACGTTTCGGAAGCGCCTCGGCTTAGATTTTCTTCACGGAAACGATTTTTCCAAGCAAATTCGAAAGAGAGAGAAGTGCCAAAGGGGCTGAACCCTTTTCTTCTTCACTTCCTCCCCTATTTATAGCAAAATAGGGGAGGTGGTTGCCGCCCAGCTCGCCCAGGCGAGCTCAGCTCGCCCAGGCGAGCCAGGTTGCTTCCTCCAGAAGCAACAGCCTTCTGGAGGAATATTCTGGAGGGCCCAAGTGGGCCTGGGTGCTACTTGCACCCCCATTTTTACTAAGTACACCCCCTCTGCTTTTTTTGGTGATTCTTTTTTCGTAAAGTTACGGAAACTTACGAATTTCGTAACGATACTTGTTTTCTTTCCGTAATGTTACGGAACCTTGCGGATTACATAATCATCCCCTTTTTGACTTACGGAATGTTACAGAACCTCACTTAATTATGCAACGATGCTTCCATTTGATTTCCGGTGTGTCACGGAAACTTACGGATTGTGCATCAATATTTTTTTTGGTTTTCCGGCATGTCCTGGAATTTCACAAATTGCCTAATGATGGGTACCAAGCACCTCACAAGGACCAAAGAAAGGTCGCATGTCATCAAGCAAAGGTCCCCGGACGAAATTAGGGTATGACAGTTGCCCCTCTTTACTTGTCTTTTATTGGAGATAAAAGAAAAGTAAAGATAAAACACTAATTTCGTTCCTCTCGATTTGACGAGACTCGCGGGTGACCATAAAATCTCCACATGCAAATGACTTGTTGTTCCCAGAATATCACAAATTGCCTAATGATGGGTGCCAAGCACCTCACAAGGACCAAAGAATGGTCGCATGTCATCAAGCAAAGGTCCCCGGATGAAAATCAGTGTATGACACTAATTTCGCTCCTCTCGGTTGACGAGAGTCGCGGGTGACCATGACTTGTCGTTCCTAGAATTTCACAAATTGCCTAATGATGGATGCCAAACACCTCACAAGGACCAAAGAATGGTCGCATGTCATCAAGCAAAGGTCCCCGGACGAAAATCAGTGTATGACACTAATTTCGCTCCTCTCGGTTGACGAGAGTCGCGGGTGACCATGACTTGTCGTTCCTAGAATTTCACAAATTGCCTAATGATGGATGCCAAGCACCTCACAAGGACCAAAGAATGGTCGCATGTCATCAAGCAAAGGTCCCCGGACGAAAATCAGTGTATGACACTAATTTCGCTCCTCTCGGTTGACGAGAGTCGCGGGTGACCATGAAATTTCCGCATGTAAATGACTTGTTGTTCCCGGAGGAACAAAAGGTGCAGAAGACTATGTCAGCCTCTGCATGCTATCAAGCGTTCTGTCTTACAGATAGCAAAAGAATGTTTATACGGATAACCACTCGGGTATTTCCGCGTATCATCGGGCCCGCCGCCTTTGGATGATACAAGGGTGCAGAATGACCAAACTTGGTCTCTGCTTGTCATCGGGCCCGCCGCCTCTGGATGACAAAAGGGTGCGAATAACCGTAAGGTATCTCCGCGTATCATCGGGCCCGCCGCCTCTGGATGATACAAGGGTGCAGAATGACCAAACTTGGTCTCTGCTTGTCATCGGGCCCGCCGCCTCTGGATGACAAAAGGGTGCGGATAACCGTAAGGTATCTCCGCGTATCATCGGGCCCGCCGCCTCTGGATGATACAAGGGTGCAGAATGACCAAACTTGGTCTCTGCTTGTCATCGGGCCCGCCGCCTCTGGATGACAAAAGGGTGCGAATAACTGTAAGGTATCTCCGCGTATCATCGGGCCCGCCGCCTCTGGATGATACAAGGGTGCAGAATGACCAAACTTGGTCTCTGCTTGTCATCGGGCCCGCCGCCTCTGGATGACAAAAGGGTGCGAATAACCGTAAGGTATCTCCGCGTATCATCGGGCCCGCCGCCTCTGGATGATACAAGGGTGCAGAATGACCAAACTTGGTCTCTGCTTGTCATCGGGCCTGCCGCCTCTGGATGATAAAAGGGTGCGGATAACCGTAAGGTATCTCCGCGTATCATCGGGCCCGCCGCCTTTGGATGATACAAGGGTGCAGAATGACCAAACTTGGTCTCTGCTTGTCATCGGGCCCGCCGCCTCTGGATGACAAAAGGGTGCGGATAACCGTAAGGTATCTCCGCGTATCATCGGGCCCGCCGCCTCTGGATGATACAAGGGTGCAGAATGACCAAACTTGGTCTCTGCTTGTCATCAGGCCCGCCGCCTCTGGATGACAAAAGGGTGCGGATAACCGTAAGGTATCTCCGCGTATCATCGGGCCCGCCGCCTCTGGATGATACAAGGGTGCAGAATGACCAAACTTGGTCTCTGCTTGTCATCGGGCTCGCCGCCTCTGGATGACAAAAGGGTGCGGATAACCGTAAGGTATCTCCGCGTATCATCGGGCCTGCCGCCTCTGGATGATACAAGGGTGTACGTCACATGACCTCAGGGTCAGTATGACAAAGATTATGGGGCGGCCGACAAAAGCAAGGCTCTTGCTCCTACGTATCCTCCAATGAGGAATTCAGACCTACGTAGTTCTTGATAACTTGTGAGACTTGAAAAGTCTCCATCGGAGAATGCTGACATCTCCGGAAAGGGTGCAGATGACCATATTGGTCTCTGCTCGTCAATCACACTTGGGATCACTGAATGACGAGGTGCGGATAACCGTAAGGTGTCTCCGCGGGCTACCAGCTCTTGAGTCATGGCAACAAAAGGCGGTGTGGTCGACAAAAGCGAGGCTCTTGCTCCTACGTATCCCCCAATGAGGAACTCAGACCTACGTAGTTCTGGATAACTTGTGAGACTTGAAGAAGTCTCGGTGTTTTCTCCACTAAAAAAAATGCAAACATGCTTTAGCAAAGAGACAAATATTCCAACTGTTTAGAGCAGCATATGCTTTTTTGAGTGACAAACAATGCGCCTACCAGGGAAGGAGAGTCTGCTGATGGGATCCCCCATAACCATAAATGAGATCTTGGATGTTAGCATTTCGTTTCTAAATGACCATTTAGAGGAAACACTGGGTTCGACAAAAATAGAAGAAAATCACTCAAAGTGTATCAATCTCGCACAGGTAAGTGTTTCATCCTAATTCCAGACCATAGATATGTCATGACTTGACTTTGCAAATTATTTCCTATCAAATAAAAAATTACATGCGTGATCATGGATCAATAGGGCTTCCCTTGGGAATGGGTTCTTTTGGTGGTTTTTTTTTCGGCTTTTGTGTGTTTTTGGCTTTTGATTTTTCTGGCTTTTTCTTTTTCTGTTTTTTTTGTTTAGTGCGGGGCGAGGAAAAAAAAAGTCGCTAGCGCACGGGATTTTGGTTGGTAATCAAAGGGAGAAGACCATTTTAGGTCGTGGTTTCCTTTCCTTCTTTTTTTTGTTCATTTGGTGACAATTCTGTATTGTTCAGATATTGTCCGGTCCAAAGACCTCTCTGCACATTTCTTCTGTTTTTCCTTCGACCCCCGATCAGGAGCTTTCTTTCCTTCTTCTTCTTCCTTTTTTACTTTCTCCCATTCTTTGATTGGGAATTTTCTTTCTTTTCTTTTTGCTTTCTCCCACTCTTTGATTGGGAATTTCCTTGCTTCCTTTTTTCCTTTGATTGGAAATTTTCCTTCTCTCCCTTTTTTTTTTGCTTTCTCTTTGATTGGAAATTTTCCTTCTCTTTTTCTTTGATTGGAAATTTTCCTTCTCTTCTTTTTTTGCTTCCGAGGGTAAGGATTGACATCCTCACCCTGGGTCAAGGTTTATGGTGAGTCAGGATTTTGGCTCAAGACTTGTAGAATGGCTAGACATGATACATGTCGGGGTTTGGTTTGGTTCAAGGATAAAAGGGATGCCCCACATTATTTCCATGACACAAATGCAAAAATGACGATTTGGAAATTTTATGCAAAACTGGTCATGCATGCACCTATGCGGACACTCAAGTGTCAAATTTTTATGGTCATGTGATGCTAGGGCTCAGGATTCATTTCCTCTATTTTAGTCAACCCAACGTTTCCAAAATATGTTCTTTTATCAATTTGTGCATTCATCCGAGTCCATTTTGGGCATCTGGGAAAATCTTCACAGCATTCACCCTTCAGGTGTATACACATTTTTTCAAAAACTAGTTATGATCAGTGAATTTTTCCAAAGAAAAGTTGGAAGTCATCTCTTTCCAAACTAGTTATTTTTTCTTTTTTCTCCTTCTTTTTTTTTTTCATTATCATTTGTTTATTTCTTTTTCTTGTTTGTTTTTTTTTTCTTCTTTTTTTTTCATGAGGTATTTTGCTACCTAAACATGTGCATATTTTTGAGGTATTTTTGCTATATACATGCATATCCAAGGTATCTTGCCACCTAAACATACATATATATGTTTTGTGAGGTATTTTTTTGCTACATACACGCATATCTAAGGTATCTCTCTACCTAAACATACAAATATATATTTTGTGAATTATTTTTTTGTTTACATACACGCACATCTAAGGTATTTTCACTACCTAAACATACATATATATATTTTGTGAGGTATGACTACCTTCCGAGCTTGCGCTTGTTTTATTTAAATCCCCAGGATCATGAGCAACTAGGTGCGTCCTACTATAAAAAGTGATCAAATAACAAGCATAGATTCAAAAGGTACTAGGTTGCCTCCTAGTAGCGCTTCTTTAACGTCTTTTGCTGGACGTGTTATGACTTGTCGGTCACTGACCTAGTACTTTGCTTACCTTTGGCTTTGGACTTGGTTGCCTATTGGTCGGCCATGTGTCGTAGGCAACGCTCTAACCTTTTTATGGATGAGCTGAGGTGAACTTTAGTGGTGATGGCGGTGTGTCTATTGCCCGCTACCGGCCATCCCAATGCTGCTGTGGTGTCTCGCCCTGCGCCTGCCTGGGGGCGCAACACTTCTAGATGAAAACTCGATTGGTAGGGGGCCTGATGACCCTGCTGGGGGCAACAGGCACTCCCTTGAATTGATAGAGACCCGTATTTAGAGCTGGCAACTCCAAGACACTGTTGGCCTTCTTTGGGTCCACTAGGTGTCTTGCGGGCACAATCCCTGCAAACAATAGATGACATCAGAAATCAGTTGGGGGAGGTGCATACTTACCTATGTCATGATGGCATGAGCTTGCTGGGGGGACGAGCGCCCTATAGGGCCGATAGAGGCCCGTAACCAGAGCTGGAAACCCCAGGGCCCTGTTGGACTTCTTCAGGTCCACTGGGTGTCTTTATGGGTGCGATCCCTGCAAACAATAGAAGGTATCAGAAATCAGTTGAACCATATGCATACTTACCCATGTCGGGACGACACAGACCAACTGATACTTTTGCAGGGGGAGATTGGCATTGCGGTCGCTGGGCAGAATATTGCTAAGTAGCAATGTCATCTATGTAAGAGTGGTCATGTTGGTGCGCATGATCCGCACTCGTCTCTTTGCAGCGGCACGGGTGAAATCTTGCCCCAGTATGCATAGTAGCAGTGTGATAGCCTCCCTCTCTAGTTGTGCTCGCACAGTTGACCCTCCTCCAATATCAGGGGGTGGCCCAGGAACCGTTAAAAGGAAACTACTGGTCCCTTAACCGGGAGTGCAAGTCTCGGTTAAGCATTTAAGGACAGAGGACCTTAAATTCTCTTAAGGTACGGATGTGGAGCGCACTGAAAATGAGGACACGTAGCCCTCTAAAGGTGAGGGCGTGCAACCCTCTCAAGGCGAGGATGTATAGTCCTCTAAAGGTGAGGGCGTGTAGTCCTCTCAAGTTGAGGGCGTGCAGCCCTCTGTTGGCGAGTACGTGTAGTCCTCTAAAGGTGAGGGCGTGTAGCCCTCTGTTGGCGAGGACGTGTAGTCCTCTAAAGGTGAGGGCGTGTAGCCCTATGAAGGTGAGGACATGCAGTCCTCTGATGGCGAGGGCGTGTAGCCCTCTGAAGGTGAGGACGTGTGGTCCTCTAAAGGTGAGGGCGTGTAGCCCTACGAAGGTGAGGACATGTAGTCCTCTGAAGATGAGGGTAACTAGTACCCAAGGTGAGGGCGTGCAGCCCTCTCAAGGCGAGGACATGTAGTCCTCTGGAGGTGAGGGCGTGCAGCCCTCTGATGGTGAGGACGTGTAGTCCTCTCAAGGCGAGGACGTGTAGTCCTCTCAACGGTGAGGGTAACTAGTACCCAAGGTGAGGGCGTGTAGCCCTCTCAAGGCGAGGACTTATAGTCCTCTGGAGGTGAGGGCGTGCAGCCCTCTGGTGGTGAGGACGTGTAGTCCTCTCAAGGCGAGGACGTGTAGTCCTCTGACGGTGAGGGTAACTAGTACCCAAGGTGAGGGCGTGTAGCCCTCTCAAGGCGAGGACATGTAGTCCTCTGGAGGTAAGGGCGTGCAGCCCTCTGATGGTGAGGACGTGTAGTCCTCTCAAGGCGAGGACGTGTAGTCCTCTCAACGGTGAGGGTAACTAGTACCCAAGGTGAGGGCGTGTAGCCCTCTCAAGGCGAGGACGTGTAGTCCTCTCAACAGTGAGGGTAACTAGTACCCAAGGTGAGGGCGTGTAGCCCTCTCAAGGCGAGGACGTGTAGTCCTCTGATGGTGAGGGCGTGCAGCCCTCTGATGGTGAGGACGTGTAGTCCTCTCAAGGCGAGGACGTGTAGTCCTCTCAACGGTGAGGGTAATTAGTACCCAAGGTGAGGGCGTGTAGCCCTCTCAAGGCGAGGACATGTAGTCCTCTGGAGGTGAGGGCGTGCAGCCCTCTCAAGGCGAGGACATGAGGTCCTCTGATGGCGAGGACATGTAGTCCTCTCAAGGTGATAGGTACAAGCACCCAAGGGTCCACCCTTATGAGAAAGCAAGAGATCGACTCATCGAGAGGGCCGGTCATCCCAAATCCACAAGATTAGATGTAGGAAACAATGCAGTTAACATGATTTTTAGGGATGCAGATGCATGCAACCTTTGTCGTGAAATTTGGTAAATGCGAACTTCATATGAAACAATGCAATGTAATGGAAAGTTGTACAATGTTCATGACATTCTTTCCCTATTTTGTGATTTTGATTTTGATTTAATTTTTTTTTTGGAAAACACAGATTGACTGTCCTTTTGAAAGAGGTGATAATTCATGCAACCTCATCCTATCTTTTTTTGCAAATCTCCCCGGGAACTCCCTCAGAGTGTGTGTTCTGTTTGATCTAGTCACTTGACCATTTTGGAGTGACGGCAATGGAGTCGTTTGATGTTTGACCAATCCATTGAAATCCTAGGGTTTGTCCCTTTTTTTTTTTGTAAAAACATCGATGGGTGAGAACTTTTGATCGGCCCCTATGTTCACTTGAGCTTATGCACGGTGCCCTCATTGCCCCAGTGTAAGGCTTGAGGTACCATCGTTGCCTTTCGTCATGACCTTGTAGGAGGGAACCTATTGGGTGAGAACTTCTAATCTGCCCCTAGGTTCGCTTGAGGTTTTGCATGGTGCCTTTCGTTGCCCCAGTGTAGGGCTTAGAGGTACCAAGTGTTGTCTTGTTTTCACGACCTCGTAGTGAGGAAGAATGAAAGAAGTAGTTGATTCTTGCAAAAAGAATTTTCTAAGGACGAGAAATAGTTGAAGGATCTTTCAGTTGATGGATTAAGTCAAATGACTCCAATGTAGAAGCAAGATGTTTTGATGTCTTGATGATTCTAAAGGATCAAATGCTTCTAAGTTTTATTCAAGACAAGAATCCAAGAAAGTCAAGATATATTATCAAGTTTGATCTCTTAGAATCTTTAGGAAGAAGTTTCCAAATTGAAACAAACAAAAGGTTTGACCAAAGAATTCTATCATTTCAAATTGAGATTTGCTCTCTGGTAATCGATTACCATTAGCTGAAAATGTTTATAATAGTCACTAGAAATTTGAATTCAAAATTTATAATGTGTAATCGATTACACATGGATGGTAATTGATTACCAGCAATTTATTCAAATTTTAAAGCCTGTGATCTATTACACAAGTCTTGTAATCGATTACCAGAGGAGATTTTCAGAAAATAATTTCCAAGAGTCACATCTATTCAAATGGTTTATGAATGGCCATCAAAGGTGACTTGGAAACACGAATTTAAAGAGAGTTTTCATTGCCCACAAAGTTTATCCTCTCAAAAGATTAAGAGTTTTTCTGAACTGAACTGTCTTATCCTCTCAAAAAGATTCCTTGGTCAACCACTTGCATATTCAATAAGGAATTTTGATTGGTCTTCATTGTACAATCTATCCCTTTTAAGAGAGATTTCTTCTTCTATTCTTCTTACTTCTGAAAAGGGATTAAGAGACTGAGAGTCTCTTATTGTAGAGGATTCTTGAACACAAGGGAAGGGTTGTCCCTGTGTGGTTCAGACTTTGTAAAAGGAGTTTTACAAAGAGAGTGGAAAATCTCAAGTGGGTTTCTTGAGGACTGGACGTAGGCGCGGGAAGTGGCCGAACCAGTATAAATCAAGTTTGCATTCCTCTCTTCCTTTAAACTTCTTTTATTGCTATTTATCTTTTGCTTTAAAGAAGTTTATTTTGATTTGTCTTTTGAGTAATTCATGTTAAGGGTGCATTGTTAATCCAAAAAGAAAGAGTGATAGTTCAATTGAGGAATAGTCTTTGCATCTTAATTCAACCCCCCTTTTTCTCATCCTATTCTTGACAACTCGCTTCTCCAAGAAGACAAACTTTCCGGAATGATAAAATGAAGTCACTGGAATGATAAAATGAAGTCACATGAACGTCTATATTTTTACTTGAAAACACAGTCAATCAAATGCCTTTTTATTTTTTTTTATTTTGAAACTTATTTGTTTTGAACTTTACTCATTGTTTTACGGCAACCCCACCAACGTGCAAGACGAGTAATCTCTGATTGAACGGTCTTGGAAGTCCAAACTCAGGAGCATAGGTCGCTTGAGCAAACTGACCAATGGCTTGCACTTGAAAATCCTGATGAGTCATTAGAGACATCTAACAACAGTTTTCAAAATTGCCCCATGTGTGGCATCTCTTGTCAATGTCAGGATTTACACGCGATTCTCCTCAAATTTCAGCCAGCCCGCATCAATTAGACCTTGCACCTTACGCCTGAGGGTCATACAGTGCTCAATGGAATGCCCCAGGGCTCCCCCACGATATGCACATGTTGCGTTCGAGTCATATCCTCAGAAAAATGGGGGTTTGAGGGAACCTAGCAGGGGTTATGGCTACCATTGCGTTATCAAGTAGATATGGGAGCAAGTTAGCATATGACACCGGAATTTGGGGTGAATCCTACAGGCTTTTCGCTGCAAAATTCATTTCTTGGTTGGTGTTTTTTTTGGTTTGTGCTAAAGGTGGTCTTCGTCATTGGAAGTGCGGTAGACAGGCTTTGTGGTTGATTTAGGGATGGCCTTTGTGGATAACTGGGTGGTGGGTAAGGAGGAGGTTTGTTATTGATTGAGTAATGACATTGTTGGGTTTGGTGGGAAACTTGGCCGTATAGGAATGGCAGTCACAGCATGGGTTTCTCCCTCATCCTCACCCTCTTTATTTGCCCCAGTTTTCTCATTCGTCTAAGCAGGATGATTAAATTTGCCTCTTTTCAGATCCACTTCGATCCTTTCACTGGCGAAGACCAAATCCGCAAAGCTTTGAGGGTGCGTAGCCCACCATCTTTTCATAGTAGAGTATCGATAATGTGTCTACCATCACGATTATCGTCTCCCTTTCCATCATTGGGAGTACCACTTGGGCCGCCAGATCCCTCCACCTTTTGGGCGTGTTCTTTGAAAGATCCGTCCCCCTTTTTGCAAATGTTCTGTAGTTGCATCCTATCCAGAACCATATCAAAATTGTACTAATACTGCCTAACAAAGGCAACCATTAGGTCCTTCCAAGAATGGACTCGGGAAGGTTCCAAGTTAGTGTACCAGGTAACAGCTACCCCAGTAAGACTTTCATGGAAGGAATGTATCAACAATTCCTCATCTTTTGCGTATTCCCCCATCTTCTGACAATACATCTTTAGATGGTTCTTGGGACAAGTAGTCCCCTTGTACTTGTCAAAGTCCAGCACCTTGAACTTGGGAGGGGTGATGATATTGGGTACTAGGAACAACTCTTTTAGGTTAGCAAAGGCATAATCTTCGCCTCCTTCAATGGCCCTGAGCCTTTCCTCTAGATGATCCAACTTTCCCATTCCTGCCATAGTCATGAGGGTTTTTAACCGCTGTGGAACGTGAGGGTTGTGGTTGTGGATGATATTGAGGGCCCTCCAAAGTGTTTTGCAGGGGTATACCACCAACTGCTTGCCCTTCAGCAGCATATCCGAGGCAAGGCTCGAAGTTGGCTAGATCGTGGTGGGGAATTTCATGTGTCTCCTCCATGGGTCGAGAGACATGTGCATGATCAGATTGAGGTTGTTGGCTCTTAATGAGAATGGGAGTGGAGTTATTGACATCCTCATTGGGAATGTACACCACATTGGGTGGTGTATAGTTTGGGAGGCAAACCATATGGCGGGAAGGCGTGCTTGTTTTGAATTTGCACATCATGGGGTCATCCGTACTTCCCAAATCTTTGCCTACCATATTTGAGGTTGGATGATTCATTTGCTTGAGGCCAGATGGGAGCATCGGGTTCACCTTAGCGATAGCGCTAGTAGCGGCAACTATAACCGCATTGGCTTCCATTATCTTCTTCATGCTCATCATGGCCTCCATCATTGTGGCCATTTGCTCTTTCATGGCCTCCATGTCGGCCTTCATCTTCTCTTGCACCTCCTCTGCTTCACCCATTACTCTAGCTCTAGCACGAGTTCGGTAAGGGTGCCGTAAAGCGTGTCCTTTTCTTTTTGATAACAATGATTAAGTTCATTTTATTTTATTTTATTTTATTTTTCAACGAAAGAATGCAATGAGCAATGCAACCAATGAAAAGCATGGATGTATGCGAATGATGTACAGTTGAAGTATTGCGAATTTTTACGCAGGATATGGGGTTGAATCAATTTAGATTTTCAACATGGTCCATGACATCTTTGTCAAGGTGAAACTGGAAGTAACAAGGACATAAAAAATCCTAAATATGTTTGGCAGTAGACGAAGCAGTGATGTGACTCGATTCATCTTTTGCCCCAATTTTGCAAGACGGTTACTTCCATATTTTGACTTGATGAACCTTTTTATAAAAGCATGAGCTTGGTTCAACCCTATAATCCAAGGAATGGCAATTCTGATCGCCAATACTTCAACAACATCTCATAGGGATGAATGACTCGGGCATACTTTAAGCTATGCATGGAAAATGTAATTATGAAATTGAGATGCCCGAAGAAACACCATTTCCTAGTTAACCATGCATTAGGTACCATGTTCAATTATTTTGTTTTGTTGTTGTTTGTTTTTTTTATTTTTAGAAATGGGTTTATGATCCCAACATGGTTGGCTCATGGTGCCTAACACATGCAACTAAGAATGTAGTGTGAAGTTTCACGCTTCCCCTTTTTTGTTTTTGTATAGGAAAACACAAGGATGAGCAAACATGAAAACAAATGGTATGCAATTTTGCAGATCAAAAAGTTTGTTGATCGCATATGCATGATGATGCCATGACTCATGCAAAATGTGAGGCTGGAATATGATAACGGACAAATGCAGGAACGACATGTTCATTATGATGTTATGAAGAGATGCTTATGCGATGCATGATATGAATGCATTTTACGGACACGAGAGCCCGGAAAATTATCTCTTCTTACTTGCGCATTTGGGGGCACAGTGCCCCATGTGTACAATTAAGAAGGTGATATGGACCTTCCGGCTTCCCGTGACAAAGGACGAGACCAACATACAATGCATGCTAGAGATAAAATGTGGGAGTGACTTGATTCGCACTGATTTTTGGAGTAAAAACGTGGGATAAACTCATTTTTTCCAAAAAGTTATAACTAGTCAAGATCTGAGCGACAATACAAACTTCCTAGCGGTTTCTAATCATATGGTCCATTAAGTCTATCATATGCTGACAATAGCTGAGAAGTCCGTGGATCTCCTTGGGGGCGGAGTAGGTGTCCGCCACTGCTTTGGCCTTGGCTAGCAATGGGGGAAGTTCTTGACTCCTGTTCAAAGTAAGAGCAAATCGGTCCGTCCACATTGTTGCCTCTTGGTGCAATGAATCAATTACCCTTTCCCTTACTTCCCTTTCTGCTGATATCTTGGCGTACTCATCCTCTAGCCTTTGCTCGTGAGTCGCTGCTAGATTTAGCTTCTCTTTGCACTCATCGATGATGGCCCACATATTCCCTTCAGTCTCGCTTAACTGTTGGGACAAATTTCTTTTCGACCTAAGGCAAGCCTTTAGCTCGTCTTTCAAGATCATGCCTTTGACCCGTGATGATTCCTTTCACCTCTTCGGAGCTTGAGCTCACTATTGCTGCCCTATAAAGCCCCTCAAAACTTTGCTTTGGTCGTGTTCTTCCTTTCGGGCCTTCTTGGTTTCTCATTCCAAGGCTTCATCGGTGGCCATATTGACATCCCTTAGTTCATCATACTCTTTTCAGACTTTGATGGCTATGGACTTGAACTTCTCTTCGACTACCCAGGCTCTTTCAAGCTCTGCCTTTAGGGCTTGTACCTCATCACTTTCTTCCGAAGCTTTAACCTCATCGTCTCTCACAGTCTTTAGATTTGGGAGCCAATCCAGTCCTTGTGTTCGGACTCTCAGCCACTTATGATAGCCGCCGATGATCCCATTACTGCTTCCCCTAAGCTCTCTGTCCTTTCTTCACGCCGCATCCCATGCCTTGCGAACTCCTTGGAGTACCCTCGCGTTGTGGTCACTGAAACCTCGTGCGATGAAAGGCGTGATGCTTTCGTCTGATGGCATTCCTTTTTCGACGCACGAGCGGTGACCTTGTAGCGGATAGACGGGCCTACCTTCTTGGAGAAAAAGGTGTGAAACTAACCACACATAGAGAGCCAGTGCACAACAAACAATTCTTGCGCTGCTCTTTTCACATCCCCGGTCGAACGTGTCATACATGGCCAAAATGGCGACGACCGGGCTTTCCTTGCCATGATGAAAGGCGAGGAAAGCGTCAATCGCTGCTAGGTCCACTAACCCTTCCATATTCGGAAAGAGGACAACTCCAAAGATCAAAAGCGCCAAGATGTCAATAAAAGAAAGCCCATTCGCCTTGATTTGCCAAGGCCT
Source organism: Glycine max (assembly GCF_000004515.6). Classification (NCBI taxonomy): domain Eukaryota; kingdom Viridiplantae; phylum Streptophyta; class Magnoliopsida; order Fabales; family Fabaceae; genus Glycine; species Glycine max. Next base: position 31,340,251 of record NC_038244.2, read on the forward strand.
TTGCCCTTTCCTCCAAACACTTCCTTGGTACTCCGACTACCCCATTCCTGTTTTGCTTTACACGGTCCAACTCTTGTGCTGAGATTTTCACCACCTTGGCAACTCTTGTCGTGGAGGGATAGAACCCAGAGAAAAGATATGGCTTCCTTCCTCCCAGTGGACATCCCAGGATTTCTTCAAACTCTTTCACAGTCGGCACTAGCTGGAAGTCCTCAAATGTGAAGCACCTTAGGGGCTGGTCATAATACTGGGAAAGGGATGCAATCGGTTCCATGGAGACTTCTACCCTAGCTAGGTCCCAAATCTTACCATAGGCTTTGCGGAAGGCTTGCCGTTGAAGTTGACCCATTAATTGCCCCAACTTTCATAAACTGGTGACCTCTAAGCTCTTGATTTTGACTTGATAGAACCTCTTTTTAAGCGAAGGCTTTTGACTTGATCCCATGTTTTACTAAAGTGAAATAAAATCTAGTGCGAAACAAAACTCCTACATCTATCATGGGTGGAATGGATGAATGCATGAAGAAATGCATATGACACAGATGCAATTTACGAATACGGGAGCCCGAGAAATTGTTTCCTTCTTGGATACAACGTTTGGGCAGCATGGCACCCAACGTATGTTTTTTAAGAAGGCGACATGGACCCTCCGTCGGTTTGCTAAAGTGAGGGGATCAAAGACGAAACCCACGCATGATGCATATGCGAAAGGCACAACACGGGGATGTACACAGTACGACAATATTCACAAACAAATATAAGCAAAAGGGTATATGATACTTATGCATGGCAGTGTGAAAAATGGCACGCAGCGTGTTTGCTCCGTGCCCCTATTTAAGGGACCTATAACTAGGCTTTTAGTGATAACCCCCAAGGTAGTCATATCTCTCTTGATGGTTTCTAGAGGTATCATCCCCTTCGAAGAACATACTGCAGCAGTAGGGACTACTAGCAACAATATGTTTTCAAAGAGAAAAACTCTAGATGAGGGTTCACTGTAATCAAGCAAGTCGGAGACCTAGCATGATCACGGATTCACCTCCACTCCTTATGTTCCCACGAACCCGGGTATAGGGCCCTTTTTCACTCACAGTGTGTGCAAATAGTGTTGGTGTTTGTGTGCATCAAATGAATAAATATTTACCCCATGCATACATTTTAAAACGCACTAAAAGCAACAAAGAGTTTATATACATAAGAACATAATGAAGGAAAACCAACAAAGGGATAAGTCACGGTAAAACATTGCACAAGATTAAATGGCCTAACTCTCTAAAAACAGTCCCCAGTGGAGTCGCCAACTATCGCAACCTACCCTTCGGCGGGAGGGCGACGCGTGACTCGCGGGATGCGTGTTCCACGAAAGGAATACGCGCGGAGTCGCCACCAACGTTTATTTGAGGAAAACGTCGGAAAAACCGGAAAAGACGCGATCTACGAACTTTTAAGTGAAAGGTTCGGGAGTTGTATTTACGCACGGGGAAGGTATTAGCACCCCATACGTCCGCCCCAAGGGACGGTAGCCTTTAATCGAATGTGCAAACATGACTTTGATTTTTTATGTTCCCTTTTTATGTCTCTATATCCTTTATACCCTTTTTATATTTTCTCTTTTTGTGGTCGACAAGGGTGTTTCCCTTTGCTCCTACGTATTCCTCAATTTGGGATGAGAAAATCAGACCTACGTAGTTCTTTTTTATCAAGTGATTCTTTTTTACTTTAAGAGGTGATCATTTTAAGGCGTTGGACCTTAAAAATGATCCATTTTACTTAGTGAGAAAATGAAATGACAAACTTCAAAAGCCTATTTTTATGGACGAGCTTGACTAGGCGAATTGATTTTAGCCTTTAGTTTCACTTTAGTTATTAATCAATTCGATTAAGAATGAGAAATCCCAAAGAGAAAACGTCCGATTGATTTTCCGCTTTATTTTACTAAAAGATGTCTTTTTGATTATTATATTATTTTTTACCTCTTTTTGATTTCCAACGTGGTTACGGCACGACCGAACGGTCGGAATTTATTTTAACCGAAGTTAATGGATAATACAATTCAAACGTTCGGTGGAAATTTATTTTATTTTTAAGTTAAGCGAGAAATGACTTAAGTAAAATGGCTTAAGCACGTCAACAGGGGGTATAAAAAGTAAACAAAACGAGAATAAAAATGCACGAAACACAATGTGGACCACTACGGGTACATAGAATGAATCGAAAAGCTTGGTTCGAGGTACTTACCCGTTGAAGATCGAAGAACGATGAAGAACGAATGAAGAACGTCGAAGAACGGTTGAAACCTTTGCGAAATTCTTCACGGAAAACGTTACGGAAACGTTTCGGAAGCGCCTCGGCTTAGATTTTCTTCACGGAAACGATTTTTCCAAGCAAATTCGAAAGAGAGAGAAGTGCCAAAGGGGCTGAACCCTTTTCTTCTTCACTTCCTCCCCTATTTATAGCAAAATAGGGGAGGTGGTTGCCGCCCAGCTCGCCCAGGCGAGCTCAGCTCGCCCAGGCGAGCCAGGTTGCTTCCTCCAGAAGCAACAGCCTTCTGGAGGAATATTCTGGAGGGCCCAAGTGGGCCTGGGTGCTATTTGCACCCCCATTTTTACTAAGTACACCCCCTCTGCTTTTTTTGGTGATTCTTTTTTCGTAAAGTTACGGAAACTTACGAATTTCGTAACGATACTTGTTTTCTTTCCGTAATGTTACGGAACCTTGCGGATTACATAATCATCCCCTTTTTGACTTACGGAATGTTACAGAACCTCACTTAATTATGCAACGATGCTTCCATTTGATTTCCGGTGTGTCACGGAAACTTACGGATTGTGCATCAATATTTTTTTTGGTTTTCCGGCATGTCCTGGAATTTCACAAATTGCCTAATGATGGGTACCAAGCACCTCACAAGGACCAAAGAAAGGTCGCATGTCATCAAGCAAAGGTCCCCGGACGAAATTAGGGTATGACAACTATGTCTCCAAATGGGTTGAAGCAGTGGCTACCCCGCATAATGATGCCAAGACTGTGGTGAAATTTCTGAAAAAGAACATTTTCTCAAGATTTAAGGTGCCTAGAATTTTGATTAGTGATGGAGGTACACACTTTTGCAATAATCAGTTATAGAAGATCTTGAAACAATACAATGTGAGACACAAGGTGACATCTCCTTACCATCCCCAAACAAATGGGCAAGTGGAAGTGTCAAACAGGGAATTGAAAAAGATTTTGGAGAAGACTGTCGCTTCTACTAGAAAAGACTGGTCTATCAAATTGGATGACGCTTTATGGGCATACAGAACAACATTCAAGACCCCAATAGGCTTATCTCCATTTCAAATGGTGTATGGCAAGTCTTGTCATCTACCCGTGGAGATGGAATATAAAGCTTACTGGGCATTGAAGTTTTTGAACTTTGATGAAACCGCATCCAGAGAACAAAGGAGATTGAAACTCTTGGAATTGGAAGAAATGAGATTGACTGCTTATGAATCTTCAAAGCTGTATAAAGACAAGGTCAAAAAGTATCATGACAAAAAGTTGCTCAAGAAGGACCTCTAACTAGGACAACAAGTGTTATTATTCAATTCAAGACTTAGATTATTTCCAGGGAAGCTTAAATCTAAATGGTCCAGACCATTTACCATCAAAAAGGTCAAACCATACGGGGCAGTGGAGCTTTGTGATCCTCAATCTAAAGACCCTAACAGGACATGGGTAGTGAATGGGCAGAGGTTAAAGCAATATCATGGTGGAGAGATTGAAAGATTGAACATTGTTCTATGCTTGGATCCTAGATAACAGGATGATGCATCAAGCTAATGACGTTAAAGAACTGGGAGGCAACCCAGCTTTTCTTTCCCTTTTCTATCTTCATTTTTATTTCTTGCATGTAGTTAGGACATCTTGCTTGTGATTGTGATTGATTTCAGCTTGTTTAGTAATGAACCAAAAGGGTTGTTAAAATTATGTGTGAAGAGATAAGCAGAAAATGACTTAGAAAATTTTCAGATTGCTTATTCGCAAAATGAAAACCTTGCGCTAAGTGCCATTTCTTCATGCGCTAAGCCGAGCTTGCTCGCGCTAAGCACAAAGACCCCTGATTGATTGGCTGAATGGTTCAGCTAAGAGCACATCGCTGCACTAAGCCCAATATCTTCATTGTAATTTGTATCTTAAGTAGTGGGCTTAGCGTGGATGGTGCGCTAAGTGTCACTTCCTCTTTGTGAAAATTTATTATAGCTGCGCTAAGCGTGCCATCCTGTGCTAAGCCCCAGATTCATTCTGTAAGTTGAGCTTTCAAGATGGGCTTAGCGGGAAAGGATGTGCTAAGCACCAACATCATTTGTTTTAAAGTCTTTGGAAGTGCGCTTAGTGCAGGTAATGGCGCTAAGCCTGAATCACTCACTGTAAGTTGAAGCTTGATGTACGCTAAGCATCGCATCTCGGGCTAAGCGCATGTTGCAAAAAGATTTTTGGTGTTGCAAAAAGCGCTAAGTGCTGCTGCTGCGCTAAGCCCCAAATGCTTACTGGAAGTTACAACTTCAAGTTGGGCTTAGCGCGAGGCTAGGCTAAGCGCCAGTGTTTTAACCTCAAATGTCACGTTGGCATGCTAAGCGCGCCATACGAATTTCAGTTTTTAGAAAGTAGAGGCAGAGGCACTTGGGTTGCTACCTTGGCACCCAAACCTATGCACTCTCTCATCCCTGAGCATTTTTGTTTTTGCTGTGTGCTTATCTGCCCCTTTGCATTCCCTTGCTTCTTCACACTTTGCATTACACAATCCAAGTAAGTTACGCGATTTCATTTTTGCTTTGTATTTCATGCTTCAGACCTTAGGATAGAGGATTTATGTTTTCTTAGTTAGCATTGCTGTTAGGTTAAGTTACTTAGTTTTAGGGTTAGGTATTTTAGGACCTTAGGTAGTTTAGAAGCCCATTAGGGTCAATGTGGTTAAAAAGAGGTGAAAACCCCTAAGTATCTTCTAGGATTCACGATGAACGTGCTAAGCGCGCCTACTGCGCTTAGCTTGTTCATCGCAACTGTTAAAATTTTTCAGATTTCAGATGATCGCGCTAAGCGAACCATGTTGCGCTAAGCGCGTTCATCTTGGCTGTTGAACCAAAACTATGCAATGGTATACTGAGATAAGCGTCAATGGTATACTGAGATACCCAGTGTAGTTCAAGTGCTAAGCCCAGTTTCCTGAGCTAAGCGCCACTTAGGTTCTATTTCTTTTACCTTTGTAATAAGGCTAAGCGCACCTGTGCGCTAAGCCTCAGTGTCTCTTTGTTGAGGTTGAGCTAAGCGCCAACATGTGGCGCTAAGCCCTAGTTCTCTACTGTTTCTAAAAATTGTAGACTTAGGCTAAGCGCCCTTGTGTGCTAAGCCTATTTTGTAGAAAAAATGTTTTCTGTGTCTTCAAGCTAAGCGCCAGCTTGCTGCGCTTAGCGCTTGTGTTAATTTCATAAGGTGCGCTATGCGCTAGCATGCTGCGCTAAGCGCCCAGCTTTGTTTTCAGTTTAATTTTTCTGTTTTCTTGAGAATAAACCTATGCTAATCTTGTGTGTTTTGTCTTACATTTTGTAGATGGCATCTCAAAAAAGAAAAGCCTTCGCCTCTTCATCTTCTCAAACTAGATATGATAGACACAAATTTTCATCCCCTGAAGCATGGGATCGTTATACAAACAATATCTTTGGAAGAAAGATTATTCCGAAAAGAAATGTGCAGTTGTCATTTAATGAATTTGAGGAATTTCAACTGGAGTTAAACAGAAGGAACTGACATAAGAAGATAGCAAATCTGGTAGAGGGAAGTATAGATGTGGCACTTGTACGGGAGTTTTATGCAAATATGTATGATCTGGAAGACAAGTCGCCAAAACAGGTCAAGGTTAGAGGGCAATGGATTCCATTTGACTCAGCTGCCCTCAACTCTTTTTTAGAAACACCAGTGATTATAGAGGAAGGAGAAAGTCTTCCGGCATATGCAAGACTTGTGTTGTTAAGACCAAACTCACAAGAGTTAGCAGCCTATTTGTGTATTCCAGGCAAGGGATTGAATTGAATTCAGATGGACTACCATTGAAGATCTTAAGGAAAAATTTGACTACTCTTGCTCAAACTTGGAGTGTCTTTTCTTTTTCTAACTTGGCCCTCACCTCTCATACTTCTGACATTAATTTAGATAGGGCCAAGTTAGTATATGAACTCATACAAAAGATGGATATGAATCTTGGATCCTTCATTTCCAGTCAGATTACACTCATAGCACAACATGACTCCTCGAGGCTTGGTTTTCCTGCCCTAATCACTACTTTATGTAAAGCCCTGGGAGTCCACTCTGATTCCTTGACCCATGAGAGCTTGAGTCCTACCATTAATTTGGCTTACATTAAGAAGAACTATTGGAATCTCGATGATCCAATAATAACTTTCAGAGGACCCAGGAAGGCCAGAGGAAAGAGATCCGAGGCCTCTTCCACACTTCCTCCTTCTTCCTCCATAGAGATCCCAATGATTCCTCCTGCACCCACACAGATACCACTACCAGCTCCTCTTTCTACAGGTCCAATAGATTTTATTTTCACTCCTTAGATGCTTCACCCCATGCTCAAGAGCATCCATAGAGGGCAATCCATCATCATGCAGAGCCTTCAAGGCTTGGGCTTGCCCTCCATTATGAGCATGGAGGAGTTTGACGCATAAGTGGGCTGGCTAGGAGACTAGCCTTCTTCCTCTGGAGGGGGTGGGGCCTCCACAACCCAGGAGCCTGTGACTGAGGAGCCACCAGCACCAGCACCATCACCAGCAGCAGCAGAGGAGGAGACCATTCCAGCTCAAACCCCACAACCATCTCCACCATTTGCACTTGCTCCTGAGGAGACTCAGCAATCAGCATTGGATCTTAATGAAGACCAGCCACAGGAGGAGCAGGACGTTTAAATTTTTTTCATTATGAACACTTTAGTTTAATTTCAGTTATTTTATGATTTATGTCATTTAAATTTCAGCTTTTATATTTCAGCATTTTAATTTCAGTAGCATAGTTGTTTGTTTGCTTGTACAAAAAGCTTGATTGGACATTGTATGTAGTGGATTGTTTGGTATGGAATGAGTGTTTGGAAATGATTTGATTAAGAAAATGTATGAATTGAATGAATTGGGATGATTGGATGATTGTTTTGATCAAGTTTGCCATCATTAGAAGAGAATGAGCATATGATTGGAATTATGTCTAAAAATGTTAGTCGGCTGTCAGATTGATTGTGAAGGAATGCATTAACCGTATCCCGGTGAGAGTGTGATCTTTAAAATTGTGAGAGAAACGACTATCATTCAGTGCTGATTTTTTCATGAATATCTGAAGTATGGATTGGATGCATGAACTTGAGGATTATGAAAGCCATGTTTGATTATGAATAGCTACTTAGCCAAAAAGCTAACCTCGTCATTGAATGAATTATCCCTTGCACCCAGTTTGAGCTGAATGAATTGATTGATTGATTAAACCTTGAGCCTATTCTGTTGTATCTTTAGCTACCTTATTTTAGGTTGTAGGAGAGCATCATCCACAGAAGATGGTTCAAGGCAAATTTGTCCCATATTTGGGGGAGGCACTGGGTAAGGATTGAAATGGTCAAAGAAAATAGTATATACACACTGCTTCTGTTCTTTAAAAAAAACTGTAAGTATAAATAAAGTTAATAAGTGTGTATGCTATAAATTCAGGTATGAAAGCTAAGTGCTTAAGAAAAAGGGCAAGTATGGGGAAGGAATGAAAAAAATGAAGGTTATTCTATGGATGAATGCTCTCCTAGAACCTAAGCTTTTGAATCCTAGAAAAACCATGAATTGTTGGCAGCCTAACCCCATTACAAGCCTAGAAAGTCCTTTGGATTCATTTTTGTGTGTTCATTACAGTATGATATGAGATGAAATGCAAAGGTTGGAACTTGTGTTGGTTGTTTATGATGGAATAAGCCCAAACACTTGAGTTTGAGTGAAACAATGACTGTGAGGTTTTGGTTGATGATCCTTCCTTGATTTCTGTCATGCTTACTAGCTTATTTCAGCTATGACTCTAATACTTGTGCTCCTATCTTGGAAAAGTTGCATGCTTGTGAGAAGTGATTGATATAAGCATTCCATGATATTCAGTTCATATGGTTGATGTCCTTGATGAATCAAACACCATTTTCTTTTGATTGGCCACTGTCTTTGTCACTTGAGGATAAGAGAACTGTTCTTTCTTTGCTTGAGGACAAATAAAACTATAAATTTAAGGGAGTTTGTTAGTCGCTTCATACGACTAACTTTTGTATAGAAATCATTTTCCAAAGCTTGTATAGTTCCCCAATTTATGGTTATTTTGTAGTGATTTTTGTAAACAAATCTTATTTTATGGTTAACGTTGTCACTAGAACATTTCCATTGGATTAAATGATGAAATCTATGCATTTTTAGGTGAAAAAGAGGTTAAGTTTTGAATTGCAAAATGTAGCAGTTGGGCTAAGCGCATAGTCACCACTAAGCGCAGCTTCAGCGCGCTTAGCGCAAAGGAGAATCTGGCAGAGCATCAGCATCAAAGCCACGTGCTAAGTGCGAGATCAGTGTGCTAAGTGCAGCAGGTGCCTTCAGCCAGGCTAAGCTCGAGACTAGCGCTAAGCCCAATTTCACTTACTCGTGCTAAGCGCGAGGGTGGTGCTAAGCGCAGCGTCATGATTTCAGAGCCTATTTAAAGCCTGTCTTGTGCAGAATTAGGGTACATCTTTTATATCTTTTGCAACACCTTTTATGACAGCTTCTACATAATGGCTAGGGCACATAATTCCCGAGCAGTCGTAGGCCAATTTGGGGAAAAGAGCCCTAGAAGCAAAAAAAAGGAGCAGCTTGTGCATTGAATCCTAGGTTTTTTCATTTGATAGATTATTGAGTAAATAGTGAGTGTGAGATGCTGAGAAGAGGAGGAGGAATCCCCCTTCTTGTGTGAGGAATTATCATTCTTTGCTTTTAATCTCATTTATTGTTAGGGTTTCTTTGTAATGGCTGGCTAAACACCCTAGTTGGGGATTTCTAATGAACAGCTGATGTAAATAGCTAATATCTAATAGATTGTGTTTTCTGTGTTCAATGCTTCATTCAATGCTTAATGTTTGTATGCTTTTGGTCTGATCACCCATTTGTGTGCACAGTTAGGTGACTTTAGCATTGGGAAATGTACTGTTGTCTTAGAACTTGATTGAAGCAGGATTGAAATTTAGCCTTACATGAGGGATTTGCGGACGAAGCTTAGGCTAAATTAGGCTAAACTTTAGTAAGCTACTTGAGCTGAGTCTAGTCTTACATGAGGGATCTGCGGACGAAACTCAGTTTAAGTTAGTCTAAACCTAAGAGGGTTGTCTAAATCGGGTGTAGTCTTAAATGAGGGATCTACGGACGAAGCTTGGATATTCAGCCCGATGAGGGATCGAGGGTTTAGTAATATAGGCTACAACATAGAACACAAGAGCACGATTGATTAGAGAAATATATTTCTATGCAACAGCTTGTTTGTTAGAAAGACCCAACATATCCACCTACTGCTGTCATTTTATTTACCATGCATTTTATAGTTTTTAGCATACAAGTTTAGTTTAAATTCTGTTTGAAATTATCACTTATACATGTTCTCTCAACAATGCTTCGATTCTGAACTTAATTCAGGCTAACATTAGTTCCCTGTGTTCGATACTTAGATTCATCCGTTTTAATTTTAAATACTTCACAACCCTGTGCGCTTTCCGGTAAACCCCCATTGAAATTTCCTCAAGACATAAATGCACAAAAAGTAACTACAATGGGGGGTGATCAATACCTCAGAGCCCTACACTGGGGCAATGAGAGGCACCGTGCATGAGCCCCAAGCGAACCTAGGGGCAGATCAGAAGTCCTTACCCCGATAGGTCGAGAACCCAAAAGAGCGGCCTAGGAAAAAGTTAGGGTAATAAAAAAACAACTAGGGGCATGTTATTAAGGTTTTGTCCCAAAATCCAAACTACAAAAGGATCTAAGTCAAGATTTGAAATGACACATGGCCATGTTTCAACATCCCAAACACTAGTTTACCCTTTGCTACCCTCTCTGAGCGAAAGCATATTTTTTTTTTCTAAAAACAACAACAAAGAAAAATAGCAAAAGCAAAATAGAAATCCTGAGTAAGAACCACCGCTAAACCAGCGGGAAGAGCAATGCAAAGAACATATGCATGAAGTTGGGAAATAATGAAAAGAAAAAGAAATAAGATCCGCCAAAGGCAAGCAAAAAAAAAAAAAAGAAGACAAAAGATCTCCAAATTTTGCAAGAAAAGCACTAAAATGCAACGAAAGATTAATGTATAAGACAAAAGGAGTAGAGCCCAACCCAAGAGTTGAAATGAAAAAAGGTACAAGCAATGCTCTCGAGGTTCTTACTCAATATAACCCTCAAACACTCTTTGAGCTTGTCTAATCCTTTCTTTCATAGCCCTCTTACCCATGACCACGTTAGAAGCCCAATAAAGCCCATGTTGAATATATATATATATATATATATATATATATATATATATATATATATATCAATATAAAGAAAGAAAAAAAGAAGAGAGAATCCTCGAGGTTTTGGGTTTGCACATTTGTGGAGAAAACTCATTCGACCAGGAGCTCGTGGAAAATGCCCGAAGCCAATCGTGATAGTAGGGTACACATGATGTTAGTCGCTCATGCAAAACTCCTTAGGATTCCTTTGAATCCAATGGTGGCCTTTGCCTCGGGATCATCCCGTGTCAACAGACCTGTGGCATCAGTCTATGGCCTTAAATCAAGAAAATTTCACATGGTCATATACCAAAGTGGGACAATTCATTGCCATCCTTCAATGGGGTGCGTGATCGACCCAAAGCCTTCTCTTTTCTTGCTATGCAGAATAATTGAAGTTTTTTAAAAAAGGAAAGGGGGAAAATCCTAGGGTTAACATTTCAATTGATTGGTTAAACTTCAAACGGCTCCATTGCCGCCACTCCAAAATTTTCAAGTGACTAAATCAAACAGAACATACACTCTGAGGGATTTCCTAAAGAGGTTTACAAAAGATAAGATGAGGTTGCATGAGTTATCACATCTTTCAAAAAAGAGACAGTCAATCTGTGTTTTCCATAAAAAAAATCAAAATCAAAATCACAAAAATAGGAAAGAATGTCATGAACATTGTACAATTTTCCATTGTATTGCGTTGTTGCATACAAAGCCTGCATTTACTGCATTTCAAGATGAAGGTTGCATGCATCTACATCCCAAAAATCATGTTCATGTTAAGTGCATAGATTTCTCTTTATATACCAATTTCCCAAATCTAATGTCCTATCTTTAGAGTTTAGTATGAGAGGTCCTCTCAAAGAGTCAACCTCTTGCTTTTTCATAAGGTTACGCCCTTTGGTACTAGTACCTATTGGCACTTTTCATAGGACTCAAAGTCCTCACCTTTATCTTTCATAGGACTCAAAGTTCTCGCTTTTATTTTTCGAGGACTCAAAGTCCTCACCTTTATCTTTCATAGGACTTAAAGTCCTCGCTTTTATCTTTCATAGGACTCAAAGTCCTCACCTTTGTCTTTCTAGGACTCAAAGTCCTTTGTCTTTAGGCATTCATAGGACTCAAAGTCCTTTGTCATTTGCTATTCAAAGACTATCATAGTCTTTTGTCTTGCAGAGACAATCAAGGTCATCTGCTCCTTTACTTTTCAAAGACTATCATAGTCTGGTTGTCTTGCAGAGACAATCAAGGTCATATGCTACTTTACATTTCAAAGACTTCAATGGCTTTTGTTAAGACTATCACAGTCTTCTTTACATTTCAAAGACTTTAATGTCTTTTGTCAAGACTATCACAGTCTTCTTTATGTTTCAAAAGATGACAATGTCTTCATTTACTTTTCAAAAGACTACAATGTCTTCATTTACTTTTCAAAAGACGACAATGTCTTCATTCATTTACGCTTTCAAAAGATGATAGTGTCTTCATTTACATTTCAAAAGACGACAATGTCTTCAGTCATTTACGCTTTCAAAAGATGACAATGTTCATTTACATTTCAAAAGACAACAATGTCTTCAGTCATTTATGCTTTCAAATGACGATAATGCCTTCATTTACATTTCAAAAGACAACAATGTCTTTAGTCATTTATGCTTTCAAAAGATGACAATGTCTTCATTTACATTTCAAATGACTTCAATGTCTTCAGTTATTTACATTTTCAAAAGACTACAATGTCTTCATTTACATTTCGAAGACTTCAACGTCTTTTGTCTTTTATAGGACTCAACGTCCTTGTCTTTGTGCTTCGTAGGACTCGACATCCTCTATTTCTATGCTTTGAAAAAAAAAGAGGAGAAGAAAAAGAAAAAGAAGAACTTCAAATATCTTCCACTCTACAGAACTTCAATGTCCTCATGTTTTCTCAGTTTCACTTCCTTGGTTCGCCAATTGCCCGGTTGAATAGTAGGATCGCTCGAATGAAATTAGTGTCCTTATCTTTACTTCCCTTTTATTTCCAATAAAAGATAAGTAAAGAGGGGCAACTGTCATATCCTAATTTTTTTCGGGGACTATCGTTTGTTGATCTTTTGATCCTTGCTAGTTGACTTGCGGTGTTAAATGCCAGCTACAGTGTGAAAAAGATGATCATTCAATGTTTTGATCAAGGATGCAAAAATACCCAAAGGGGAGGGCAAAAGGGTCATTTTAAGGCTTTTTCAAAACCCTAGCTCGCCTAGGGCACCAGATAATTTCATGGTGAAGTAACAGCTCGCCTGGGTGAGCTGTCATGACCCCAAATGCCTTGTTTTGCTATAAATAAGAGTGAAGAGGGGCTGAGAGGGAGGTTCTAAAGTCGAAATTGCGACCGTAATCGTTCTTCGGTGTTCTTCGTTTGTCATTCGGTTAGTGTTTGCTTAAGAATCTGAATGTGATCTATGCACCCTTAGGGGTCCTCTTTCTTGTTTTGTGCATCTTCATCTCCTTCTCCTATCATCGGTAATTGCTTTTCTTTTGTAAAGTAAGTTTTAACCGATCATTAGTGCCGCAAGTTATCTTAAAAAAGGATTGAAGGTTAATAAGCAAAAACCAAAATAAAACCAACTCATAAACTTCTTCATTTCATCAAATATCGCTTGAGATCATTTCAAGGTCCAACGCCTTAACGACTCTCTCATCTTTTCCAAAAAATCAAAAGATCGTTTCAAGGTCCAACGCCTTAACGATTCTCTCCGCTTTTTAAAGTTTAAAACATCGTTTCAAGGTCCAATGCCTTAAACGACTTTTGTTCGCAATTAAAATTAATCTTTCAAAAAAAGATAAAATCAATATAACACACAAAATTTTAGACTTAAAGAACTACATAGGTCTAAATTCCTCATCGCACCTGAGGATACGTAGGAGCAAGGGCAACACCCTTGTCGACCCCAAAAAGTAAAAAACATAAAAAGGGAAAAGGTAAAAAACATAAAAAAGGGAAAAATAAAATAAATATTAAAGTCATGTTTTGCACACTCAATTAGAGGCTGCCGCCCCTTGTGTCGGGCGAGTGGGGTGCTAATACCTTCCTCGTGCGTAAACAACTCCCGAACCCTCATTTTGAAAATACACAGACCTTCGCCTTTTCGGTTTTTCAAGCATTTTCCTCAAAACGTTGGTGGCGACTTTGCTCATTTTGTTCCTTGGAGACAAACGCTTTGGCCCATGATTTTGGCCTTTTCACACCTCGTCGAAGGGTAGGTTGCGACATTAGGTACACGAAACAAGCACACTGTGTTGTTTCCTTGATCTGTCCATGCATATTTTTATGACGTCGTGATTGTGTGTGTCATTCCTGTGTCTACCATGTTGTTGTGTTATTTTGGCATTAATTGATTGTGTTATCATGCTCATTCGTCAAGTATGTTTCTCTTTGTGCTACTAACCACATGCTCTCATGCATGCATACTCATACTATGTCATCACTCATGCATCGCATTTATCTTGTCATTTTTGTCACGGGAAGTCGAAATGTCCACATTGCCTTCTTAATTGCATGCATGAGGCACCATGGTAATGACTGCGAATGAACCATGATACCCAATGCATTGTGGGTAAGAAGGGATAATCTTCAGGACTCTTGTGTTCGTAGATAAGCACGTTGTGTCATGCATAGCATAAACATTCCCTGCTGCATTCATCATACCTCCTCTATGATAGGATGTTGAAATATTGATCATCACAATTTTCATTCTAGCAAACATGGGGTCGAACCAAGTGCCCTCTTTTAAAAAAGGTTCTATCATGTCAAAGTCAAGAGCCTAGAACTAGCCAGCTTGCAAAGGCTAGGGCAATGGATTGATCAAGTTCAATGTCAAGCCTTCCGCAAGGCATATTGGAAAATCTGGGATTTGGCCATGATAGAAGTTTCTGTAGAAGCCATCGCATCCCTTGCTCAGTACTACGACCAGTTGATCAGATGCTTCACATTTGGGGACTTTCAGTTGGTACCAACCATAGAAGAGTTTGAAGGGATCTTGGGATGCCCGCTGGGAAGAAGGAAGCCGTATCTATTTTTCGGATTCTACCCCTCCATGGAAATAGTAGCAAAAGTGGTCAAGATCTCGGCACAAGAGTTAGACCGACTGAAGCAAAAAATGAGTGGAGTGGTAGGGATACCAAGGCAGCACTTGGAGGAAAAGGCCAAATCTTTGGCAGATCAAGAAGAGTGGACTTCATTCATGGATATATTAGCGCTTCTGGTATTTGGGATTGTACTCCTTCCAAATGTAGATGGGCTAGTAGATTTAGCAGCGATTGATACTTTTCTTGCTTATCACCACAACAAGGAAAGCCCGGTCATTGCTATTTTGGCTAATGCCTATGACACATTTGACCTGAGATGCCAAAAGAGCAGTGTGAGAATTGTCTGTTGTACACCCGCTCTTTATGTATTGTTGGTCTCCCATGTTTTTTGTCATGAAGGTAGACCTGTTTGTCCCCTACAAGGTCATCGCATGTGTGCCGAAAAGGGAAAAGCAAATTGGGAGGAACTCTTGGCAGGTATGGTAGGAGCATCCGTTAGTTGGTTCCCCCAATGGAAAGAAGGATGGGCCAGAGTTTTGTATTTATGTGAAGGATTCCCGAATGTCCCCTTGATGAGAACAAGGGGTTGTATTAATTATAATCCCATACTGGCCATCAGACAACTAGGTTACCCTATGAGAGGGGCACTGTCGGAAGAGATCATCACGCCTTTCGTCGCACGGGGTTTCAGTGAAGGCAATGCAAAAATGCTCCAAAGAATATGAAAAGTGTGGAATACAATGGAAAGAAAAGATAAGGAGCTTAGGGGGAGCAACAACGGTGTCATCGGCGACTATCATAAGTGGTTGAAGGCTAGGACGCAAGGGATAACTTGGCTCCCAAAGCTAAAAGATCTAAGTGGGAAGGAAGCTGAAGTCCTCAAAGAAAGCGAAGAAGTGCAAGCCTTGAAACCAGAGCTTGAAAGAATGAGAGTGGTCAAGGAAAAGCTCAAGACGACAGTCACTAGGGTCAGAAAAGAGTTTGACGAGTAAAGGGATGTCAATATGACTACGGCCAAAGCGTTAGAGCGGGAAACAAAGAGGGCCCAGAAAGAAGAATGGAGCAGGAACAAGTTTCGAGGGGCTCTATGGGGAAGCAATAACGAGCTTAAGCTTTGAAGGGACGAAAGGGATGAGTCAAAGGTGTAAAGCATGGTTTTAGGGGATAAATTGAAGGCTTGTCAAAGGTCGAAGAGAAGTTTGACTAAACAGTTGAGTAGAACAGAAGACAATATGCTGACAATCATTTACCAGTATAAGGAGAAGGTAAACCTAGCTGCTAGTTATCAATAGAGACTAGAGGACAAGCATGCAAAGGTATCGGCTTTGCAAATCTAAAGGGAACCAAGAGAGAGAGTGATAGAATCATTGCACAGGGAGGCAATGAAATGGATGGATAGATTCACTTTCACTCTGAATGGGAGTCAAGAGCTTCCAAGGCAGTTAGTCAGAGCTAAGGCAATGTCGGATGTATACCCGGCTCCCCTATGAAGTTCATGGGCTTTTTGATTATTGCCAACACATGATCAAGTTGATGTCCCACATAATTAGTAACTATTGAGGCATTTGTATTTATGCTTTGGTTTTGGCAAGATAAACAATGTTGTTTCTTAATAAAAATGAGATTTGATTCGACCCTATGTCTTTGCTGAAATTTCTGCGTGGGTTCAATACTTCGATAACTTATCATTTTCATGCATTCATGTTTATTTCGTTGTCGCATTACTCATTGCATTTTGTTTCTTTTTAGTAGTCATAGGCAAAAAGTAAACACAATAACCAAAAAGAACAAACGTGCCTTATGGAACCCCTACCAAACACGTGCCAAAACCAAAATCATGAGTGAAATAGAGGAAGTGCAAGAGCAGATGAAGGCCAACATGGAGGCCTTGAAGGACCAAATGACCTCCATGATGGAGGCTATGATGAATATGAGAAGGATGATGGAGGACAAGTCGGCCACAATTGCCACCACTTGTGCTGCCACCGAGGTAGATCCAACCCACCCATCCGGCATAAACCAAAACAAGTCATCCATCCCCAGACATGGTAGGTTAGGGAGGAGAAGTGTTGGGCAGTACGGCGGTCCCCATATGGTGCAAAGTAAGAATTCATTCCCACCATACGGCTTGCCACCTGGCTATACACCACCCGATGCAGTGCATGTGCCCAATGAGAACGCCAACCACTCCGTTCTCATTCTCCTTGAGGGCCAACAACCCTAGTTAGGGCGTGCACCCTTTTCTCAACCTATGGGAGAAGCCCATGAAGAGCCACAGGATCACGCTCTGGGTGAGTTTGAGCCATACCCTACATATGTCGTTGAGAGACCAACATTTGGTGGCATGCCTCAACCCAATGCCGCGGGAGCCCCTCAACACCGCTCGTTGCAACCTTCACATTTCTTAGTAGGGAGACTACCCCCGGTCATGGAAGAAAGAGAGAAGTTTGATCTCATAGAGGGGATCGATGATTATTCCTTTGTCGACATGGTGGAGCTATGCTTAGTGCCCGATGTCATTATCCCTTCCAAATTCAAGGTGCCGAACTTTGACAAGTACAAAGAGACTACTTGTCCCAAGAACCACTTAAAGATGTATTGTCAGAAAATAGGGGCATACTCAAGAGATGAGAAACTCTTGATGCACTTTTTCCAAGAGAGTTTGGTCGGGGCAGAAATCACTTAGTATACAAACTTGGAAGCTTCCCGGATTTGTTCTTGGAAGGACTTGATGGCTACTTTCATCAGGCAGTATCAATACAACACCAACATGGCTCCTGATAGAACCCAATTGCAAAACATGTGCAAAAAGGAGCATAAGTCTTTCAAGGAGTACGCCCAGAGGTGGAGGGATTTGGCAGCCCAAGTAGCACCTCCCATGATGGAGAGGGAGATGATAACCATGATATTGGACACACTACTAGTGTTCTACTATGATAAATTGGTAGGTTATATGCCCTCTAGCTTCACAAATTTGGTGTTCGCAGGTGAGAGAATTGAAGTAGGCTTAAGAAGAGGGAAGTTCGATTACGCTGCTTCAGCAAGTACAAGCAATAGGAGGTTTGAAATGGGTGGTGCCAAGAAGAAGGAGGGGGACACCCATGCCGTAACTTTGGCTCCCACATGGCCCAAATCCCAACAAAACTCTCACAACCCCACCTACCAATATTCCCCATATCAACCAAATTATTCAGCCAATGTTGGAACCCCTCCCATTCCGGCGCCCCTCCAACAAAGATTGCCCACTTAACCACAAGGGCCTCCCCCCCAAAATTCGTTTCCCACACAGTCTTGACCAACCGTAAATGCCAATCCCATCACAAACACAAACCCGAGGAGGAACTGATGCAATCCTACCCCGCAAGGGCATTGGATAGAAAACTGCAAGTAGATTGGGCCAGATATGCAAGAGAAGGCCCTAGGGTTCTTATGAGCCTTAGGGTAGATTTCGGGCCCATGGGCTAAGTACGAGCCCACTTATCTTTGTAAATATTAGATTAAGGTTTCATTATTTTTGGGCCTTGTATTTAGGGCTCCATAATGTAGGTAGGGTACCCTAGAAATATAGGATTTTTCAGCCCTTGTATTTTAGGGCGCCTAGACTAGTTTTTGTATTAGGGGTAGTTTTGTAATTTCACATGCACTAAGTGGATATTTGATGTGTGTGGTTGGAAATAAATTTAATTGAATTGGTAGAAGCCCAATCCAATTAAATTTTAGAGGGGGAGGTGAGCATTTGCTTACTACACCCCATTGCCACATCATATAGTCACACTTTGTGCATATCCTTCATGCTTTTCATGCCTCATGACACCTAAGCACACTTAGTGGAGAATCTTGGAATTGATCTTGGATTAGTGGGCTGAACCATAACTAAAATTCACTAATCATAATTAGTGAAATTTTGGCTCCAAAGTTTGGCTCCACAAATTCAATTTCAAATTCAAGTGAAATTTGAATTTCCCTCCAATTTTGTGTGACACTTAGGCTATAAATAGAGGTCATGTGTGTGCATTTTTTTGAACTTTGATCATTTGAATATTAACTTCAGATTTCAGAGCTCCTTTTGAGCACAAAATTTCGTGCTCTTCTCTCCCTCTCCCTTCATTCATCTCCTTCTTCCTCCAAGCTCTTATCCATGGCCTCCTATGGTGGTGAGCTTCTTCTAGACTCATCTTCTCCTTGAAGTGGCGTCTCCTCTCTCTCTTCCTTCTCCATTCTGCTGCCATTTATCTTCCAAGAAGCAAAGGAATCCATTGATGAAGAAGATCCTAGGCCTACAAGCTCCAATGGAGCTTGCATCATGAACTTCCCAGAAAGAAAGCCCTCTGAATTCACCCCAATACCAATGCCTTATGCTGACCTACTACCATCTTTGATCAACAACTAGATGCTCATCGTGAACCCCAGGAAGGTCTATCAATCACCCTTCCCCCAATGGGACAATCCCAATGCAACATGCGCCAATCATGGTGGTGTTCCGGGGCATTCTATAGAGCAGTGTGTGGCCTTTAAGCATAAGGTGCAAAGCTTGATTGACGCGGGATGGCTGATGTTTCAAGAGGACAATCCAAATGTAAGGACTAATCCACTCGCCAGTCATGGAGGCTCGGTAGTTAATGTAGTGGGAGAGTGGGAGCCTCGGGGGCTAAAGCAGATGGGATAGGTGTTAACCTCTAGAAGGTTCATTTTGGAAGTGCTGCTCGAAGCTGGTATGTTTCGCCTTGATGGTGACAAGGGAGATTCCTGTTTAATGCATCCGGGGGCATCACACGATGTGGAAATGTGCTCAATGACGGAAGAGTTGCTATAGGGGATGATAGATAAAGGCCAAATTGAAGTCTGCATTGCGAGATAAGGGGAGGGGGATGTGTGCATGCAGTCAGATGATAAGAAACCAAGTAAGCCCAAGTCTTTGGTGATCCACTTCACTAGGGATGTCGCCACTCAGAGGCCTCGTGGTTTCCAGCCTGTTACAATTAAGAAGCCTACGCCTTTCCCTTACAAAAGTGATAAGGCAGTGCTATGGAAGTACGCCGCACAAGGGCCCGATGGGAGGAAAGATACGTTTGTCATACATGTTAAAGATGATCTATCCTCCACTAAAGCCACAAACATATCTGGTACGAGTGGCATGACTCATAGTGAGCGGATCTTCGCAGCACCCAAATTGTCGGTGCGGTCCAAAGACCCAAAAGGGAAAGCAAAGGCGGATGTGGGCGAGAGCAATAAGGCGGGCCCAACCCCGAATGACTAGGTCCCGGTTGGAAGGATTATTGAGGAGGGAATTGACTTCAACAAGAAGGGAATATTCGTTGAGGAAGCGACTGAGTTCCTGAGAATCATCCAACAAAGTGAGTTCAAGGTGATTGAACAACTAAACAAAACCCTAGCTAGGATTTCTCTATTGGGGCTGCTTATGAACTCCAAGCCTCATCGGGCGTTGTTGGTCAAGATTTTGAACGAGGCCCATGTAGCTCAAGACATATCTGTGGAGGGTTTCGGGGGTATAGTCAATAACATCACACCTAAGACCAAGGCTACTTTGGACAAGCTGCCTTGGTCTACTTTGGACAAGCTTCCTTTTAATGCATCGCACCTAAGACCAAGCTCCATGGTGGTATGGGCTTTTGACGGCAGTCGTTGGGATGTAAGGGGGGAGATCGATCTCCCGATTCAAATCGGACCCCACGTGTGCCAAATTACCTTCCAAGTAATGGACGTAAATCCTGCCTACAGTTGCTTATTAGGCCGACCTTGGATTCATTTGGTTGGGGTGGTCCCGTTAACACTGCACCAGAAGTTAAAATTTGTGGTGGAGGGATAGCTGATTATAGTTTCGGGAAAAGAAGACATACTTGTAAGCTGTCCATCTATTATGCCTTATGTTGAGGCTGCAAAGGATTCATTGGAAACATCTTTCCAGGCATTGGAAGTTGTGAGCAATGCTTTCGTGGAGTCTCCCTCAGTGCACCCACGCTCATCTGGTGTCGTTTTGATGGTAGCTCGGGTGATGTTGGAGCACGGATATGAGCTCGGAATGGGTTTGGGCCGAAACGGGAATGGCATAGCAAGTTTGATAGAATTCACGGAGAATCGCGGAAGGTTCAGGTTGGGATATGAGCCTACACACGCCAACATGAGGAGAATCGCCCTAGAAAGGAGGGAGAGAAGGGCGGGTCAGCCGCAAGGGCCACTGTTGGAAAAAGTTCCCTTTTGTCACATTGATGAAAGCTTCATCAGTGCGGGGTGGATGTGCGAGGAATGAGTTGCCAAGATAAACGAAGAAACCCCTCAAGACCAACCAATTTGGGTGCGGTTGTGTCCCCCAGGGTTTGAATTGTGGAATTGGTGAGTTGTTAAACGACCTGGGATTTCCATGGCAAATTCAATGTAATTCATTAGTCCCAACCCTATTGCTGGGCCTAGGCTTTAAGGTCTACTCCCTGTTTAGGCATATCTTTTTGTTCCCACAAATTATAAATACACACCCTTTTTTCATTTAATGATCTCAATCTTGCACTTTCATTTATTTTTCATTCTTCTGCATATTTATTTTTGTTGCAATTAAATGATTTGATATAGATCCAACAATGAGTTTTGTGAAAGTAGTGATACCGAGGACCCAAATGTTGATTTTGAGCAACTAATAAATCAAGCCGAGGAAGGGGAAGATGAGGATTGGGGGCTTCCTCCAGAGTTGAAAAGAATGGTCGAGCAAGAAGAAAGGGAAGTGAAGCCACACCAAGAGGAAACAGAAGTTGTGAACTTAGGTATTGGCAAAGAAAGAAAGGAAGTCAAGGTCGACACTGGCATGTCCGTGAACGTCCGAGATGAATTGGTGGCTCTATTGCAAGACTACCAAGACATCTTTGCTTGGTCCTAACAAGACATGCCTAGTTTGAGTTCTGACATCATACAACACAGACTACCTCTAAATCCTGAGTGCTCCCCGGTAAAGCAAAAGCTTAGGAGGATGAAGCCCAAGATGTCCTTGAAGATAAAAGAAGAAATGAAGAAGCAATTCGACGCTGGGTTCTTGGCCGTATCTCGATACCCGGAATGGGTTGCCAACATCGTGCCAGTCCCTAAAAAGGATGGAAAGGTGCGAATGTGCATGGACTATCGAGATCTAAACTGAGCCAGTCCAAAGGATAACTTTCCCTTACCGCACATCGATATCCTGGTAGATAGCACAACCAATTTTTCCTTTTTTTTTATGGATGGGTTCTCAGCCTATAATCAAATAAAGATGGCACCATAGGATATGGAAAGGACAACCTTTGTCACCATATGGGGAACAATCTGCTACAAGGTGATGTCCTTTGGGATCAAGAACGTTGGGGCAACTTACCACCAGGCTATGGTAGCGTTATTCCATGACATGATGCATAAAGAGATCAAAGTCTACGTGGATGACATGATCGCTAAGTCAAAGACTGAGGACGAACACCTTGTCAACTTGCAAAAGTTGTTCAAGCGGCTGCATAAATATCGACTAAGGCTAAATCTCGTGAAGTGTACTTTCGGGGTCAAATCTGGAAAATTGTTCGGTTTTATCGTGAGTCAGAAAGGAATAGAGGTAGACCCATACAAGGTAAAAGCCATCCTCGAAATGCCCGAGCCACGCATTGAGAAGCAGGTCTGAGGCTTCCTGGGACATTTGAACTACATAGCGAGGTTCATATCATAGCTGACCACCACTTGTGAGCCTCTCTTCAAGTTATTGCGCATGAATCAGTCCATCCAATGAGACGATGATTGTCAAGTGACGTTCGAAAGGATTAAATAGTGCCTCATGAATCCTCCTATGCTTATGCCACCGGTGCCTGAAAGACCCCTTATCCTGTATATGATTGTGTTAGATGAGTCAATGGGGTGTGTGTTGGGATAGCATGATGAGTCCGAAAAAAGGGAACGAGATGTCTATTACTTGAGCAAGAAGTTTGATATTGTTTATGTTACTCAAAAGGCGATAAAGGAGAGTGCCTTGGCAGATTACCTGGCTTAATAGCCCATCAATGACTATCAACCCATGCATCCAGAATTCCTAGATGAGGACATTATGACCTTGTTCAAAGAGGAAGTAGAGGATGAAGACAGGGACAAATGGATTATGTGGTTAGACGGCGCGTCTAATTCACTAGGCCATGGAGTTGGGGCAGGATTGGTTTCCCCAGATGAACAATATATACCTTTCAAGGCTAGGTTGGGTTTCGATTGCATAAACAACATAGCTAAGTATGAGGCGTGTGCCCTTGGGATCCAAGCGACAATTGACTTCAAGGTGAAGTTTCTCAAGGTATATGGGGATTCGACCTTGGTAATTCACCAATTGAAGGGTGTCGCAACCTACCCTTCGGCGGGAGGGCGACGCGAGACTCGCGGGATGCGTGTTCCACGAAAGGAATACGCGCGGAGTCGCCACCAACGTTTATTTGAGGAAAACGTCGGAAAAACCGGAAAAGACGCGATCTACGAACTTTTTAGTGAAAGGTTCGGGAGTTGTATTTACGCACGGGGAAGGTATTAGCACCCCACACGTCCGTCCCAAGGGACGGCAGCCTTTAATCGAATGTGCAAACATGACTTTGATTTTTATGTTCCCTTTTATGTTCTTATATCCTTTATACCCTTTTTATATTTTTTCCTTTTTTGTGGTCGACAAGGGTGTTTCCCTTTGCTCCTACGTATTCCTCAATTTGGGATGAGAAAATCAGACCTACGTAGTTCTTTTGGAACAAAGTGTTTGGTTGAGTTGTTTTTGTCTTTTTTGCAAAATATGTTTTTATTGAACAAAAGGTCATTTTAAGGTGTTGAACCATTAAACGGTCTTTTGATTTTGAAAGGAGAGAAACGTTAAGGCGTTGGGCCATTAACGATCTCTTGTTTTTGAAAGGAGAGAAACGTTAAGGCATTGGACCATTAACGATCTCTTGGGGTGGTCGACAAAAGCGGGGCTTTTGCTCCTACGTATCCTCAATGAGGAACTCAGACCTACGTAGTTCTTGCTTATCAAATGATTCTTTTTTACTTAAGTGGTGATCATTTTAAGGCGTTGGACCTTAAAAATGATCCATTTTACTTAGTGAGAAAATGAAATGACAAACTTCAAAAAGCCTATTTTTATGGACGAGCTTGACTAGGCGAATTGATTTTAGCCTTTAGTTTCACTTTAGTTATTAATCAATTCGATTAAGAATGAGAAATCCCAAAGAGAAAACGTCCGATTGATTTTTCGCTTTATTTTACTAAAAAGATATTTTTTGATTATTATATTATTTTTTACCTCTTTTTGATTTCCAACGTGGTTACGGCATGACCGAACGGTCGGAATTGATTTTAACCGAAGTTAACGGATAATATAATTCAAACGTTCGGTGGAAATTTATTTTATTTTTAAGTTAAGCGAGAAATGACTTAAGTAAAACGGCTTAAGCACGTCAAGAGGGGGTATAAAAAGTAAACAAAACGAGAGTAAAAATGCACGAAACGCAATGTGGACCACTACGGGTGCATAGAATGAATCGAAAAGCTTGGTTCGAGGTACTTACCCATTGAAGATCGAAGAACGATGAAGAACGAATGAAGAACGTCGAAGAACGGTTGAAATCTTTGCGAAATTCCTCACGGAAAACGTTACGGAAACGTTTCGGAAGCGCCTCGGCTTAGATTTTCTTCACGGAAACAATTTTTCCAAGCAAATTCGAAAGAGAGAGAAGTGCCTAAGGGGCTGGACCCCTTCCTTCTTCATTTCCTCCCCTATTTATAGCAAAATAGGGGAGGTGGTTGCCGCCCAGCTCGCCCAGGCGAGCTCAGCTCGCCCAGGCGAGCAGGGTTGCTTCCTCCAGAAGCAACCGCCTTCTGGAGGAATCTTCTGGAGGGCCCAAATGGGCCTGGGTGCTATTTGCACCCCCATTTTTACTAAGTACACCCCCCTCTGCTGTTTTTTGGTAATTCTTTTTTCGTAAAGTTACGGAAACTTACGAATTTCGTAACGATACTTGTTTTCTTTCCGTAATGTTACGGAACCTTGCGGATTACATAATCATCCCCTTTTTGACTTACGGAATGTTACGGAACCTCACTTAATTATGCAACGATGCTTCCATTTGATTTCCGATGTGTCACGGAAACTTACGGATTGTGCATCAACATCTTTTTGGTTTTTCGGCATGTCCTGGAATTTCATAAATTGCCTAATGATGGGTGCCAAGCACCTCACAAGGACCAAAGAATGGTCGCATGTCATCAAGCAAAGGTCCCCGGACGAAATTAGGGTATGACAGTTGCCCCTCTTTACTTGTCTTTTATTGGAGATAAAAGAAAAGTAAAGATAAGACACTAATTTCGTCCCTCTCGATTTGACGAGAGTCGCGGGTGACCATAAAATCTCCACATGCAAATGACTTGTTGTTCCCAGAATTTCACAAATTGCCTAATGATGGGTGCCAAGCACCTCACAAGGACCAAAGAATGGTCGCATGTCACCAAGCAAAGGTCCCCGAAAATCAGTGTATGACACTAATTTCGCTCCTCTCGGTTGACGAGAGTCGCGGGCGACCATGAAATTTCCGCATGTAAATGACTTTGTTGTTCCCGGAGGAACAAAAGGTGCAGAAGACTGTGTCAGCCCCTGCATGCTATCAAGCGTTCTGTCTTACAGATAGCAAAAGAATGGGTGCGAATAACCATAAGGTATCTCCGCGTATCATGGGTGCAGAATGACCAAACTTGGTCTCTGCTTGTCATCGGGCCCGCCGCCTCTGGATGACAAAAGGGTGCGGATAACCGTAAGGTATCTCCGCGTATCATGGGTGCAGAATGACCAAACTTGGTCTCTGCTTGTCATCGGGCCCGCCGCCTCTGGATGACAAAAGGGTGCGGATAACCGTAAGGTATCTCCGCGTATCATGGGTGCAGAATGACCAAACTTGGTCTCTGCTTGTCATCGGGCCCGCCGCCTCTGGATGACAAAAGGGTGCGGATAACCGTAAGGTATCTCCGCGTATCATGGGTGCAGAATGACCAAACTTGGTCTCTGCTTGTCATCGGGCCCGCCGCCTCTGGATGACCAAAGGGTGCGAATAACCATAAGGTATCTCCGCGTATCATGGGTGCAGAATGACCAAACTTGGTCTCTGCTTGTCATCGGGCCCGCCGCCTCTAGATGACAAAAGGGTGCGAATAACCATAAGGTATCTCCGCGTATCATGGGTGCAGAATGACCAAACTTGGTCTCTGCTTGTCATCGGGCCCGCCGCCTCTGGATGACAAAAGGGTGCGAATAACCATAAGGTATCTCCGCGTATCATGGGTGCAGAATGACCAAACTTGGTCTCTGCTTGTCATCGGGCCCGCCGCCTCTGGATGACAAAAGGGTGCGAATAACCATAAGGTATCTCCGCGTATCATGGGTGCAGAATGACCAAACTTGGTCTCTGCTTGTCATCGGGCCCGCCGCCTCTGGATGACAAAAGGGTGCGAATAACCATAAGGTATCTCCGCGTATCATGGGTGCAGAATGACCAAACTTGGTCTCTGCTTGTCATCGGGCCCGCCGCCTCTGGATGACAAAAGGGTGCGAATAACCATAAGGTATCTCCGCGTATCATGGGTGCAGAATGACCAAACTTGGTCTCTGCTTGTCATCGGGCCCGCCGCCTCTGGATGACAAAAGGGTGCGCGTCACATGACCTCAGGGTCAGTATGACAAAGATTATGGGGCGGCCGACAAAAGCAAAGCTCTTGCTCCTACGTATCCTCCAATGAGGAACTCAGACCTACGTAGTTCTGGATAACTTGTGAGACTTGGAAAGTCTCCATCGGAAAATGCTGACATCTCCGGAAAGGGCGCAGATGACCACATTGGCCTCTGCTCGTCAATCACACTTGGGGTCACTGAAAGACGAGGTGCGGATAACCGTAAGGTGTCTCCGCGGGCTACCAGCTCTTGGGTCATGGCAACAAAAGGCGGTGTGGTCGACAAAAGCGAGGCTCTTGCTCCTACGTATCCTCCAATGAGGAACTCAGACCTACGTAGTTCTGGATAACTTGCGAGACTTGAAAAAGTCTCGGTGTTTTCTCCACTAAAATGCAAACATGCTTTAGCAAAGAGACAAATATTCCAACTGATTTAGAGCAGCATATGCTTTTTTGAGTGACAAACAATGCGCCTACCCGGGAAGGAGAGTCTGCTGATGGGATCCCCCATAACCATAAATGAGATCTTGGATGTTAGCATTTCGTTTCTAAATGACCATTTAGAGGAAACACTGGGTTCGACAAAAATAGAAGAAATCCACTCAAAGTGTATCAATCTCGCACAGGTAAGTGTTTCATCCTAATTCCGAACCATAGATATGTCATGACTTGACTTTGCAAATTATTTCCTATCAAATCAAAAATTACATGCGTGATCATGGATCAAATAGGACTTCCCTTGGGAATGGGTTCTTTTGGTGGCTTCTTCTTTCGGCTTTTGTGTGTTTTTGGCTTTTTCTTTTTCTGTTTTTTTTGTTTAGTGCGGGGCGAGAAAAAAAAGGGTCGCTAGCGCACGGGATTTTGGTTGGTAATTACAGGGAGAAGACCACTTTAGGTCGTGGTTTCCTTTCCTTCCTCTTTTGTTCATTTGGTGACAATTCTGTATTGTTCAGATATTGTCCGGTCCAAAGACCTCTCTGCACATTTCTTCTGTTTTCTTTCGATCCTTGATCAGGAGCTTTCTTTCCTTCTTTTCATCCATTTTTTTTCTTTCTCCCATTCTTTGATTGGGAACTTCTTTCTTTTCTTTTTGCTTTCTCCCACTCTTTGATTGGGAATTTCCTTTCTTTTCTTTTTGCTTTCTCCCACTCTTTGATTGGGAATTTCCTTTCTTTTCTTTTTGCTTTCTCCCACTCTTTGATCGGGAATTTCCTTTCTCTTTCTTTTTGCTTTCTCCCACTCTTTGATCGGGAATTTCCTTTCTCTTTCTTTTTGCTTCCGAGGGTAAGGATTATGGTGAGTCAGGATTTTGGCTCAAGGTTTGTAGAATGGCTAGACATGATACATGTCGGGGTTTGGTTTGGCTCAAGGATAAAAGGGTTGCCTTACATTATTTCCATGACACAAAATGCAAAAATGATGATTTGGAAATTTTATGCAAAACTGGTCATGCATGCACCTATGCGGACACTCAAGTGTCAAATTTTTATGGTCATGTGAAGCTAGGGCTCAGGATTCATTTCCTCTATTTTAATCAACCCAATGTTTCCAAAATATGTTCTTTTATCAATTTATGCATTCATCCGAGTCCATTTCGGGCGTCTGGGAAAATCATCACAGCATTCACCCTTCAGGTGTATACACATTTTTTTCAAAAACTAGTTATGATCAGTGAATTTTTCCAAAGAAAAGTTGGAAGTCATCTCTTTTCAAAAGCATGTTGGTTTTTCAGCTTGACAACTTATTTTTCTTTTTTCTCCTTCTTTTTTTTTTTTATCATTATCATTTGTTTATTTCTTTTTCTTGTTTTTTTTTTTTCTTTTTTTTTTCTTTTTTTTTTCATGAGGTATTTTGCTACCTAAACATGTGCATATTTTTGTGAGGTATTTTTGCTATATACATGCATATCCAAGGTATCTTGCCACCTAAACATACATATATATATGTTTTGTGAGGTATTTTTTTGCTACATACACGCACATCTAAGGTATCTCTCTACCTAAACATACATATATATATTTTGTGAAGTATTTTTTGTTTACATACATGCATATCTAAGGTATCTTTCTACCTAAACATACATATATATTTTGTGAAGTATTTTTTTGTTTACATACATGCATATCTAAGGTATCTTTCTACCTAAACATACATATATATATTTTGTGAAGTGTTTTTTTGTTTACATACATGCATATCTAAGGTATCTTTCTACCTAAACATACATATATATATTTTGTGAAGTGTTTTTTGTTTACATACATGCATATCTAAGGTATTTTCACTACCTAAACATACATATATATATTTTGTGAGGTATGACTACCTTTCGAGCTTGCGCTTGTTTTATTTAAATCCCCAGGATCATGAGCAACTAGGTGCGTCCTACTATAAAAAGTGATCAAATAACAAGCATAGATTCAAAAGGTACTAGGTTGCCTCCTAGTAGCGCTTCTTTAACGTCTTTAGCTGGACGCCTTATGACTTGTCGGTCATGGACCTAGTACTTTGCTTACCTTTGGCTTTGGACTTGGTCGCCTATGGTTCGGCCATGTTGTGTAGGCAATACTCAAACCTTTTTGTGAATGAGCAGAGGTGAACTCTAGAGGTGATGGCGGTGCGTCTGTTTCCCGCTGCCGACCATCCCAATGCTGCTGTGGTGTTTCGCCCTGCGCCTGTCTGGGGCGCAGTACTTCTTGATGAAAGCTCGATTAGTAGGGGGCTTGATGCCCTTGCTGGAGGTGACAGGTACTCCGTAGAACTGACAGAGACCCGTAATTAGAGCTTGACAATTCCAAGACCCTATTGGACTTCTTCGGGTCCACTAGGTGTCTTGCAGTCGCGATCCCTGCAAACAATAGATGAAATCAGAAATCAGTTGAGCGATGTGCATACTTACCTATGATGACGTGACCTTGCCGGGGGGGTACGGGCACCCTGTAGGACTGATAGAGGCCCGTAACCAGAGCTGGAAACCCCAGGGCCCTGTTGGATTTCTTCAGGTTCACTGGGTGTCTTTGTGGGTGCGATCCCTGCAAACAAATAAATGGTATCAGAAATCAGTTGAACCATATGCATACTTACCTATGATGACGTGACCTTGCCGGGGGGGTACGGGCACCCTGTAGGACTGATAGAGGCCCGTAACCAGAGCTGGAAACCCCAGGGCCCTGTTGGACTTTTTCGGGTCCACTGGGTGTCTTGTGGGTGCGATCCCTGCAAACAATAGATGGTATCAGAAATCAGTTGAACTATATGCATACTTACCCATGTCGGGACGACACAGACCAACCGATACTTTTGCAGGGGGAGATTGGCATTGCGGTCGCTGGGCAGAATGTTGCTAAGTAGCAATGTCATCTATATCTGTGTAAGAGTGGTCATGTTGGTGCGCATGATCCGCACTCGTCTCTTTACAGCGGCACGAATGAAATCTTGCCCCGGTATGCATAGTAGCTGTGTAATAGCCTCCCTCTCTGGTTGTGCTCGCACAGTTGGCCCTCCTCAAATATCAGGGGGTGGCCCAGAAACCGTTAAAAGGAAACTACTGGCCCCTTAACCGGAAGTGCAAGTCTCGGTTAAGCATTTAAGGACAGAGGACCTTAAATTATCTTAAGGTGTGGATATGGAGCCCACTGAAAGTGAGGACGCATAGTCCTCTAAAGGCGAGGGCGTGTAGCCCTCTGAAGTTCAAGACGTGTCGCCTTTCGAAGGCGAGGGAGTGTAGTCCTATGATGGCAAGGACGTGCAATCCTCTAAAGGTGAGGGCATGCCCCCCTTTGAAAATGGGGAACATGTAGTCCTCTGATGGCGAGGACGTGTAGTCCTCTAAAGGTGAGGACGTGTAGTCCTCTGAAGGTGAGGGCGTGTAGCCCTACAAAGGTGAAGGCACATGACCCTTTGACGGCGAGGACGTGTAGTCCTCTGAAGGTGAAGGTAACTAGTACCCAAGGTGAGGGCGTGTAGCCCTCTCAAGGCGAGGACTTAGTCCTCTGGAGGTGAGGGCGTGCAGCCCTCTGGTGGTGAGGACGTGTAGTCCTCTCAAGGCGAGGACGTGTAGTCCTCTGACGGTGAGGGTAAGTAGTACCCAAGGTGAGGGCGTGTAGCCCTCTCAAGGCGAGGACGTGTAGTCCTCTGGAGGTGAGGGCGTGCAGCCCTCTGATGGTGAGGACATGTAGTCCTCTCAAGGCGAGGACGTGTAGTCCTCTCAAGGCGAGGACGTGTAGTCCTCCGGAGGTGAGGGCGTGCAGCCCTCTGATGGTGAGGACATGTAGTCCTCTCAAGGCGAGGACGTGTAGTCCTCTGAAGACCAGGGTACTAGTACCCGAGGGTCCATCCTTATGAGAAAGCAAGAGATCGACTCATCGAGAGGACTGGTCATCCCAAATCCACAAGATTTGGACATTAGATGTAGGAAATCTATGCAGTTAACATGTTTTTTAGGGATGCAGATGCATGCAACCTTTGTCGTGAAATTTGGTAAATGCGGACTTCATATGAAACAATGCTATGTAATGGAAAGTTGTACAATGTTCATGACATTCTTTCCCTATTTTGTGATTTTGATTTTGATTTATTATTTTTTTTTTTTTTTTTTTTTTTTTGGAAAACACAGATTGACTGTCCTTTTGAAAGAGTTGATAATTCATGCAACCTCATCCTATCTTTTTGCAACTCTCTCCGGGAACTCCCTCAGAGTGTGTTCTGTTTGATTTAGTCACTTGACCATTTTGGAGTGACGGCAATGGAGTCGTTTGATGTTTGATCAATCCATTGAAAACCTAGGGTTTGTCCCCCCCTTTCCCTTTTCTTGTTTAAAAACATCGACAGGTGAGAACTTTTGATCTGCCCCTATGTTCACTTGAGGCTCATGCACGATGCCCCTCATTGCCCCAGTGTAAGGCTTTGAGGTACCAATCGTTGTCTTTCGTCATGGCCTTGTAGGAGGGAACCTATTGGATGAGAACTTCTAATCTGCCCCTAGGTTCACTTGAGGCTCATGCACGATGCCCCTCATTGCCCCAGTGTAAGGCTTTGAGGTACCAATCGTTGTCTTGTTTTCATAGCCTCGTAGTGAGGAGGAAGAATGAAAGAAGCAGTTGATTCTTGCAAAAAGAATTTCCCAAGGACGAGAAATAGTTGAAGGATTTTTCAGTTGATGGATTAAGTCAAATGACTCCTATGTAGAAGCAAGATGTTTTGATGTCTTGATGATGCTAAAGGATCAAGTGCTTCTAAGTTTTATTCAAGACAAGAATCCAAGAAAATCAAGATATATGATCAAGTTTGATCTCTTAGAATCTTTAGGAAGAAGTTTCCAAATTGAAGAAGCAAAAGGTTTGACCAAGGAATTCTATCCTTTCAAATTGAGATTTGCTCTCTGGTAATCGATTACCAGCAGTTTGATTACATAAGTCTTGTAATTGATTACCAGAGGGGATTTTCAGAAAATAATTTCCAAGAGACATATCTATTCAAATGTTTTATGAACGGCCATTCAAATGTTTTAAAGAGAGTTTTCATTGCCCAAACAGTTTTATCCTCTCGAAAGATTAAGAGTTTTTCTGAACTGAAATGTCTTATCCTCTCAAAAAGATTCCTTGGTCAACCACTTGTTTATTCAATAAGGAATTTTTGATTGATCTTCATTTTACAATCTACCTCTTTTACGAGAGACCTCTTCTTCTCTTCTTCTCATTTCTGAAAAGGGATTAAGAGACCGTGGGTCTCTTGTAGTAGAGGATTCTTGAACACAAGGGAAGGGTTATCCCTGTGTGCATTGATAGTTCAATTAGGGAATAGTCTTTGCATCTTAATTCAACCCCCCTTTTTTCTTAAGGTAACTGAGGCCATTTGTCCAACACCCTATTCTTGATAACTCACTTCTCTCTAAAAAGACAAAATGAGGTCACATGAACATCTATATTGAAAACACAGTCAATCAAATGCCTTTTTACTTTTTTATTTTGAAACTTATTTTTTATTTTGAAACTTATTTGTTTTGAACTTTGCTTGTTGTTTTACGGCACCCCCACCAACGTGCAAGATGAGTAATCTCTGATTGAACGGTCTTGGAAGTCAACACTCAGGAGCGCAGGTTGCTTGAGCAAACAGACCAATGGCTTACACCCACATTCCGGTGAAAGTTGAATAAGCAAACATGCGTTTGTGAGAGGATGAGGGACAAAGATATCAACTTTATCCATTTCATTTAACATTGTAGCTGTGGTTTACAATAATGGCATAAACTTGGAAACCCTGATGAGTCATTAGGGACACCTAACAACAGCTTTCAAAATTGCCCCATGTGTGGCATTTCTTGTCAATGTCAGGATTTACACGCAATTCTCCTCAAATTTCAGCCAGCCCGTATCAATTAGACTTCACACTTTATGCTTCGGGGTCATACAATGCTCAATGGAATGCCGTAGGGCTCCTCCATGACAAGCACACGTTGCGTTCGAGTCGTATTCTCGGAGAAATGGAGGTTGATGAACCTTGGCTAGGGTTATGGCTACCATTGAATTATCAAGTAGATATGGGAGCAAGTCAGCATAGGACACTGGAATTGGGGTGAATTCTACAGGCTTTCTCGCTGCAAAATTCACTTCTTGGTTGGTGTTTTTGGTTTGTGCTAAAGGTGGTGTTCGTCATTGGAAGTGCGGTAGACAGACTTTGTGGTAGATTTAGGGATGACCTTTGTGGATAACTGGGTGGTGGGTAAGGAGAAGGTTTGTTATTGGCTGAGTAATGACATTGTTGGGTTGGTGGGAAACTTGGCCGTATAGGAATGGCAGTCACAGCATGGGTTTCTCCCTTATCCTCACCCTCTTTATTTGCCCCAGTTTTCTCAGTCGTCCTAGTAGGATGATCAAATTTGCCTTTTTTTTCAGACCCACATCGATCCTTTCACTGGCGAAGACCAAATCTGCAAAGCTTTGAGGGTGCGCAGCCCACCATCTTTTCATAGTGGAGTACCGATAATGTGTCTACCATCACGATTATCGTCTCCCTTTCCATTATTGGAGGTACCACCTGGGCCGCCAGATCCCTCCACCTTTTGGGCGTGTTCTTTGAAAGATCCGTCCCCCTTTTTGCACATGTTCTGTAGTTGCATCCTATTCAGAACCATATCAAAATTGTACTGATACTGCCTAACACAGGCAACCATTAGGTCCTTCCAAGAATGGACTCGGGAAGGTTCCAAGTTAGTGTACCAGGTAACAGCTACCCCAGTAAGACTTTCTTGGAAGGAATGTATCAGCAATTCCTCATCTTTTGCGTATTCCCCCATCTTCTGACAATACATCTTTAGATGGTTCTTGAGACAAGTAGTCCCCTTGTACTTGTCAAAGTCCAGCACCTTGAACTTGGGAATGACCATGTTTGGGTATTAGGAACAACTTTCCTAGGTTAGCAAAGGCATAATCTTCACCTCCTTCAATGGCCCTGAGCCTTTCCTTTAGATGATCCAACTTTCCCATTCCTGCCATAGTCATGAGGGTTTTTAACCGCTGTGGAATGCAAGAGGTGCAGTCGTGGGTGATACTGAGGGCCCTCCAAAGGGTTTTGTAGGGTATACCACCAACTGCTTGCCCTTCAGTGGTATATCCGAGCCAAGGCTCGAAGTCGGCTAGATTGTGATGGGGAATTTCATGGGTCTCTTCCACGGTTTAAGAGACATGTGCATGATCAGTTTGGGGTTGCTGGCTTTCAATGGGTATAGGAGTGGAGTTATTGACATTCTTATTGGGAGTGTACGCCACATTGGGTGGCGTATAGTTGAGAGGCAAGCCATATGACGGGAAGGCGTGCTCGTTTTGAATTTGCACATCATGGGGGCCGCCCGTACTTCCTAAATCTTTGCCTACCATATTTGAGGTTGGATGATTCATTTTCTTGAGGCCGGATGGGGACGTCGGGTTCACCTTAGCAACAACGCTGGTAGCGGCAATTGCAACCGCATTGGCTTCCATTATCTTCTTCACGCTCATCATGGCCTCCATCATTGTGGCCATTTTCTCTTTAATGGCCTCCATGTCGGCCTTCATCTTCTCTTGTATCTCCTCTACTTCACCCATTACTCTAGCTCTAGCACGAGTTCGGTAAGGGCGTCGTAAAGCGTGTCCCTTTCTTTTTTATAACAATGATTAAGTTCATTTTATTTTATTTTTCAAGGAAAGAATGCAACGAGCAATGCAACCAATGAAAAGCATGGATGCATGCGAATGATGTACAGTTGAAGTATTGCGAATTTTTACGCAAGATATGGGGTTGAATCAATTTAGATTTTCAACATGGTCCATGACATCTTTGTCAAGGTGAAACTGGAAGTAACAAGGACATCAATAATCCTAAATATGTTTGGCAGTAGACGAAGCAGTGATGTGACTCGATTCATCTTTTGCCCCAATTTTTGCAAGACGGTTACTTCCATATTTCAACTTGACTTGATGAACCTTTTTGTAAAAGCATGAGCTTGGTTCAACCCTATAATCCAAGGAATGGCAATTCTGATCGCCAATACTTCAACAACATCTCATAGGGATGCATGACTCGGGCATACTTTAAGCTATGCATGGAAAATGTAATTATGAAGTTGAGATGCCCGAAGAAACACCATTTCCTAGTTAACCATGCATTAGGTACCATGTTCAATTATTTTGTTTTGTTGTTGTGTGTTTTCTTTTTAGAAATGGGTTTATGATCCCAACATGGTTGGCTCATGGTGCCTAACACATGCAACTAAGAATGTAGTGTGAAGTTTCACGCTTCCCCCTTTCTTTTGTTTTTGTTTTGTAGAGGAAAACGCAAGGATGAGCAAACATGAAAACAAATGGTATGCAATTTTGCAGATCAAAAAGTTTGTTGAACGCATATGCATGATGATGCCATGACTCATGCAAAATGTGAGGCTGGAATATGATAACGGACAAATGCAGGATATGTCCATTATGATGTTATGAAGAGATGCTTATGCGATGCATGATATGAATGCATTTTACGGACACGAGAGCCCGGAAAATTATCTCTTCTTACTTGTGCATTTGGGGGCGCAGTGCCCCATGTGTACAATTAAGAAGGTGATATGGACCTTCCGGCTTCCCGTGACAAAGGACGAGACCAACATACAATGCATGCTAGAGATAAAATGCGGGAGTGACTTGGTTTGCACAAGCTTTTTGGAGTAGAAACATGGGACCAACTCATTTTATTTCAAAAAGGAAGTCGTATCTAGTCAAGGTCTGAGAGACCATACAAGTTTCCTAACGATTTCTAATTATGTGGGCCATTAAGTCTATCATATGCTGACAATAGCCGAGAAGTCCGTGGATCTCCTTGGGGGCGGAGTAGGTGTCCGCCATTGCTTTGGCCTTGGCTAGCAATCGGGGAAGTTCTTGACTCTTGTTCAAAGTAAGAGCAAATCGGTCCGTCCACATTGTTGCCTCTTGGTGCAATGAATCAATTACCCTTTCCCTTGCTTCCCTTTCTGCTGATATCTTGGCGTACTCATCCTCTAGCCTTTGCTCGTGAGTCGCCGCTAGATTTAGCTTCTCTTTGCACTTATCGATGATGGCCCACATATTCCCTTCAGTCTCGCTTAACTGTTGGGACAAATTTCTTTTCGACCTAAGGTAAGCCTTTAGCTCGTCCTTCAAGATCATGCCTTTGACCCGTGATGATTCCTTTCACCTCTTCGGAGGTTGAGCTTACTATTGCTGCCCTATAAAGCCCCTCAAAACTTTGCTGGCACGTGTTCTTCCTTTTGGGCCTTCTTGGTTTCTCGTTCCAAGGCATCAGCGGTGGCCATATTGACGTCCCTTAGTTCATCATACTCTTTTCAGACTTTGATGGCTATGGACTTGAACTTCTCTTCGACTACTCGGGCTCTTTCAAGCTCTGCCTTTAGGGCTTGTACCTCATCACTTTCTTCCGAAGCTTTCTGTCCTTTCTTCACACCGCATCCCATGCCTTGCGAACTCCTTGGAGTACCCTCGCGTTGTGGTCACTGAAACCTCGTGTGATGAAAGGCGTGATGCTTTCGTCTGATGGCACTCCTCTCATGGGACATCCTTCGCATGAAGATAGAATCCTGATTCTTCCTTCCTTCTAGCGAGGGAACCAATTAACAGACGCCCCCCCATGCTAGCCAAGAGTTGGTCCCAATTCGCCTTTCCTTTTTCGACGCACGAGCGGTAACCTTGTAGCGGATAGACGGGC
Organism: Glycine max; assembly: GCF_000004515.6. NCBI lineage: Eukaryota > Viridiplantae > Streptophyta > Magnoliopsida > Fabales > Fabaceae > Glycine > Glycine max. The sequence goes on from NC_038244.2 coordinate 31,376,795, forward strand.
CTACCTTCTTGGAGAAAAAGGTGTGAAACCAGCCCCACATAGAGAGTTGGAGTACAACAAACAATCCTTGCATTGCTTTCTTCACATCTTCGGTCGAAGGTGTCATATAGGCCGGCTAGCATAGCGACAACCGGACTTTCCTTGTGGTTATGATAGGCGAGAAAAACGTCGATCGCTGCCAGGTCCACCAACCCATCCACATTTGGAAAGAGGACTCCCTCGAAAATCAACAGTGTGAGAATATCTATGAATGGGGTCCACTCGCCTTTATCTGCCAAGATTCTTGCTTTTACCTCCAAATATTTTCTCGGTATTCCGACCACCCCATTCCTGTTTTGCTTTACCCGGTCCAACTCTTGTGCTGAGATTTTCACTACCTTGGCAACTCTTGTCGTGGAAGGATAGAACCTAGAGAAAAGATATGGCTTCCTTCCTCCCATTGGGCATCCCAGGATTTCTTCAAACTCTTTCACAGTCGGCACTAGCTGGAAGTCCTCAAATGTGAAGCACCTTAGGGGCTGGTCATAATACTGGGAAAGGGATGCAATCGGTTCCATGGAGACTTCTACCCTAGCTAGGTCCCAAATCTTACCATAGGCTTTGCGGAAGGCTTGCCGTTGAAGTTGACCCATTAATTGCCCCAACTTTCGTAAACTGGTGACCTCTAAGCTCTTGATTTTGACTTGATAAAACCTCTTTTCAAGCGAAGGCTTTTGACTTGATCCCATGTTTTACTAAAGTGAAATAAAATCTAGTGCGAATCAAAACTCCGACATCTATCATGGGTGGGATGGATGAATGCATGATGGAATGCATATGACACAGATGCAATCTAGAAAAGCGGGGGTTCGGGGAATTTGTCCCCTTCTTAGATACGACGTCTAGGGGTAACAGAATGCCCCAACGCACGTTTTTAAGAAGGCGACACGGACCCTCCGTTGGTTTGTTTACAGAAGGGATCAAGACAGAACCCATATGCGATGCCTATGCAAAAGACACAATGCGGGAATGTACACAGTATGACGATATTTACTGAACATAAGCAAAAGGGTATATGATACTCATGCATGGCAGTGTGAAAAATGGCACGCAGCGTGTTTGCTTCATGCCCCTATTTAAGGGACCTATAAGGGAGAGAACTAACTAGGCTTTTAGTAATAATCCCCAAGGTAGTTATATCTCTCTTGATGGTTTCTAGAGGTATCATCCCCTTTGAAGAACATATTGTAGCAGTAGGGACTACTAGCAACAATAGGTTTTCAAAGAGAAAAGCTCTAGATGAGGGTTCACTATAATCAAGCAAGTCGGAGACCTAGCATGATCACAGATTCACCTCCACTCCTTATGCTCCCATGAACCCGGGTATAGGGCCCTTTTTCACTCACAGTGTGTGCAAATAGTGTTGGTGTTTGTGTGCATCAAATGAATAAATATTTACTTCATGCATACATTTAAAACGCACTAAAAGCAACAAATAGTTTATATACACAAGAACATAAAACAAATAAAGGGAAACCAACAAAGGAGAAAGTCATGATAAAACATTGCACAAGATTAAATGGCCTAACTCTCTAAAAACAGTCCCCAGTGGAGTCGCCAACTGTCGCAACCTACCCTTCGGCGGGAGGGCGACGCGAGACTCGCGGGATGCGTGTTCCACGAAAGGAATACGCGCGGAGTCGCCACCAACGTTTATTTGAGGAAAACGTCGGAAAAACCGGAAAAGACGCGATCTACGAACTTTTTAGTGAAAGGTTCGGGAGTTGTATTTACGCACGGGGAAGGTATTAGCACCCCACACGTCCGTCCCAAGGGACGGCAGCCTTTAATCGAATGTGCAAACATGACTTTGATTTTTATGTTCCCTTTTATGTTCTTATATCCTTTATACCCTTTTTATATTTTTTCCTTTTTTGTGGTCGACAAGGGTGTTTCCCTTTGCTCCTACGTATTCCTCAATTTGGGATGAGAAAATCAGACCTACGTAGTTCTTTTGGAACAAAGTGTTTGGTTGAGTTGTTTTTGTCTTTTTTGCAAAATATGTTTTTATTGAACAAAAGGTCATTTTAAGGTGTTGAACCATTAAACGGTCTTTTGATTTTGAAAGGAGAGAAACGTTAAGGCGTTGGGCCATTAACGATCTCTTGTTTTTGAAAGGAGAGAAACGTTAAGGCATTGGACCATTAACGATCTCTTGGGGTGGTCGACAAAAGCGGGGCTTTTGCTCCTACGTATCCTCAATGAGGAACTCAGACCTACGTAGTTCTTGCTTATCAAATGATTCTTTTTTACTTAAGTGGTGATCATTTTAAGGCGTTGGACCTTAAAAATGATCCATTTTACTTAGTGAGAAAATGAAATGACAAACTTCAAAAAGCCTATTTTTATGGACGAGCTTGACTAGGCGAATTGATTTTAGCCTTTAGTTTCACTTTAGTTATTAATCAATTCGATTAAGAATGAGAAATCCCAAAGAGAAAACGTCCGATTGATTTTTCGCTTTATTTTACTAAAAAGATATTTTTTGATTATTATATTATTTTTTACCTCTTTTTGATTTCCAACGTGGTTACGGCACGACCGAACGGTCGGAATTGATTTTAACCGAAGTTAACGGATAATATAATTCAAACGTTCGGTGGAAATTTATTTTATTTTTAAGTTAAGCGAGAAATGACTTAAGTAAAACGGCTTAAGCACGTCAAGAGGGGGTATAAAAAGTAAACAAAACGAGAGTAAAAATGCACGAAACGCAATGTGGACCACTACGGGTGCATAGAATGAATCGAAAAGCTTGGTTCGAGGTACTTACCCGTTGAAGATCGAAGAACGATGAAGAACGAATGAAGAACGTCGAAGAACGGTTGAAATCTTTGCGAAATTCCTCACGGAAAACGTTACGGAAACGTTTCGGAAGCGCCTCGGCTTAGATTTTCTTCATGGAAACAATTTTTCCAAGCAAATTCGAAAGAGAGAGAAGTGCCTAAGGGGCTGGACCCCTTCCTTCTTCATTTCCTCCCCTATTTATAGCAAAATAGGGGAGGTGGTTGCCGCCCAGCTCGCCCAGGCGAGCTCAGCTCGCCCAGGCGAGCTCAGCTCGCCCAAGCGAGCAGGGTTGCTTCCTCCAGAAGCAACCGCCTTCTGGAGGAATCTTCTGGAGGGCCCAAATGGGCCTGGGTGCTATTTGCACCCCCATTTTTACTAAGTACACCCCCCTCTGCTGTTTTTTGGTAATTCTTTTTTCGTAAAGTTACGGAAACTTACGAATTTCGTAACGATACTTGTTTTCTTTCCGTAATGTTACGGAACCTTGCGGATTACATAATCATCCCCTTTTTGACTTACGGAATGTTACGGAACCTCACTTAATTATGCAACGATGCTTCCATTTGATTTCCGATGTGTCACGGAAACTTACGGATTGTGCATCAACATCTTTTTGGTTTTTCGGCATGTCCTGGAATTTCATAAATTGCCTAATGATGGGTGCCAAGCACCTCACAAGGACCAAAGAATGGTCGCATGTCATCAAGCAAAGGTCCCCGGACGAAATTAGGGTATGACAAAGGGTGAATAGGAGACCAGAGACCATAAATTGGTGCTTTACCAAGCTTACATCAGGAAGTTGATAGAATTCTTCGATGACATATCCTTTCATCATATTCATAGAGAGGAAAATCAGATGGCCGACGCCCTTACCACACTAGCATCCATGTTTCAGCTAAGTCCGCACGAAGATTTGCCATAGTCGAATTCAGATGTCGTGGCAAGCCTGCATATTACTGCTTAATAGAATAAGAGAAGGATGGTAAGCCTTGGTACTTCGATATCAAATGATACATCAAAGGCAAGGAGTACCCGCAGGAGGCCTCTAACAATGACAAGAAAACATTGTGAAGGTTGGTGGTCGGCTTCTTGCTGAGCAGAAGTATCCTATACAAGAGGAACCATGACATGGTATTGCTTCGATGTCTGGATGCCAAAGAGGCTGAGCAAATGCTTGTAAAGGTGCATGAGGGATCCTTTGGAACACATGCCATGGCCCAGAAAATTCTGAGAGCAGGGTATTACTAGCTCACTATGGAGAGCGATTGTTGCATCCATGTGAGGAAATTCCATAAGTGCCAGGCCTTCACTGATAATGTTAATGCTCCACCCATTCCTTTGAACATCTTGGCAGCACCTTGGCCATTCTTTATGTGGGGCATAGATGTGATCGGAGCAATTGAGCCTAAAGTTTCAAATGGACATCACTTCATCTTAGTCGCCATTGACTACTTCACCAAATGGGTCGAAGCAGCTTCATTCAATAGTGTGAGTAGGAGTATGGTGATTAGATTCATAAAAAAGGAGATAATTTGCCGATATGAGTTGCCCATGAAAATTATCACCGATAATTCCACCAATCTGAACAACAAGATGAAGAAGGAGATGTGTGAGGATTTCAAAATCCAACACCATAATTCCACGCCTTACAGGCCTAAGATGAATGGGGCAGTTGAGATTGCTAATAAAAATATCAAGAAGATAGTTCAGAAGATGACCGTGTCATATATGGATTGGCACAATATGCTTCCCTTTGCATTGCATGGTTATCAAACTTCGGTGTGCACATCTACTGGGGAAACCCCTTTCTCTTTGGTGTACTGGATGGAGGTTGTGCTTCCATTTGAGGTAGAGGTTCCTTCTTTGAGAATCCTAGCCGAGTCGGGGTTGGAAGAATCAGAATGGGCCCAAGCTCGCTTTGATAAGTTTAATCTTATCGAGGGTAGGAGATTGGCCGCCATGAGTCATGGGTGACTGTATCAAAGCAGAGTGAAGAATGCTTTTGACAAGAGGCTGCACCCGCGCAAGTTCAACGATGTCCTAAAGAAAGTGTCGCAGGCTCAAAAGGACCACAGAGGGAAATGGGCTCCAAATTATGAAGGATCATTTGTTGTGAAGAAGGCTTTTTCGGGAGGAGCATTGTTGCTTACAAACATGGATGACAAAGAGCTGCCTTCGCCTGTGAACTCCGATATCATCAAGCAATATTACGCATAGCGCTTGGGGCAATTAGAAGGCTCAACATATGATTGTTCCTCACGGACTCATTGGAATCTCCAAATCTTGAAATCTTTTGTAAACCATAAATCGCAGCATTAATGAATATGGGTTAATAATTTGCATCTCAACCTCCTATGTTGTGTCTTTTTCTTTTGTTGTCTTTAAGAACATGCACTCTCAACCTTGCTCATTGAATCTGGAGCCATTTGGCTCGATCAATGGGGTGCCGTAAGCATTTAAATAAATTTGAACATGATAACACCTGTTTAATTGTTACATTTAACATCCGATCATAAACATGCATGCATTTGCATCTTATCATCCGGGATCCTGCAAATCAGAAGATGAATAAAGAGTCATTTTGAGTGATGGTCAACACCACACCAATTTGGATAAGCGCTAGGGGCAAGCGGAAGGTAATGCAAGAATCTTGTAGTATTGTTTCACTTTTGTTGCATGAGGCCACTTTCTTTGTCCAAGCTTAGGGGCAGGTACAAACAAGTGCTAGGCCAATGATCGATCGATCATCATCCCTGCATCCAGCTGAAGATGTTAAAGAAGCACTCCTAGAAGGCAGCCTAGTATCTCTAACTTTGCTTTTTAATATAATGTTTCATAGTTGTTCATTTTCTTGAATTATATCCTGAATTTGCCTAAGTTTATATGCCATTATAGGATTTTTAGAGAGAAAATATAACAATGAACAACACAATTCTGCAAAGGATTTTTTGCAAAAAAACAAAATGAAATTAGCTCGCCTGGGCGAGCGTGTCTGACAAGAAAAATTAAAAAAGGGAGGGGTGAAGCCATTTTCAGCCCATTTCTTCCCTAAAGCTCAAAAACTTCAACAAGCTTACATGAGCCACCATTGGCAGCAGCCCCAAGCTTCCATTATGCACTTTTGCTTTCATTTTTCACATTTTTCTTTCATCTCACACAAGTAAGTAACCATTTCCCTTCAAATTTTACCTTTCTATTGTGGTATGTTGGTGCTTTATTTGCTATGTTCTTGGAAATGTTTGTGAGATAAAAATTTTGTAAATCCATGGCTTGAATGTTTGATTAGGGGCTGCAATGGATGGCCCTAGGCCTATCCTTGATCCTATTGTAGATTGGCATGTCATATTATTCTCCATTCCCCATTTTTACATGCTTAAACATGCACCCACCAATCGTTCGATAAAATGCTTCAATGACCATTGCATGTGTTGTTGTGAAATTTGAATTGTGTAATGATGTTTACACATGTACAACCATGATTTGGAATGTGTGAGCAATTTAGTGGATAGATCAAAATGCCAAGACCATGAGCTAGGCATAGGAATCTAAGCTTTGTTTTGAATGCAAAATACAAGAATTACATAAATATGTGAAAGTGAGATTGATTGGAATTAGCCTAATTATTGGTTGAGCTTGCTACACTATGATAGGCACCTTGCATCTAGGTAGCTAAAATGTTTTTCAAAAAAATAATATATGCACCGATGTATGATTGGTTTTAATTAGTTTCACAGTAACACTTGCAATTGGTAAAAAGAAGCATACACCGTCCAAAATTGTTTGGCTTTTGCTTTTTTAAGGTAAATCAAATGATGGTTGTGCGTTTCGTGCAAAATAACTTTTTATGGATGTATCTTTATAGGCAATGGCTCCAAAAAAGCTTCTCTCTAAAAGGGCAAGGAAGGATACCGCAGGAGAATGATCCAGTGCGGCCCCACAAGCAGATATAGAATATGATGGACATTGGTTCCGAAATGAGGAACACCAACGCCGCTTTGAAGCGATCAAGAGTTGTGATAATCCTACTCTGCAAAGGCATTAGATAGAAGGCTCTAAGAAGATTGAGCCAAAGATGCAAGAGAAGGCCTTAGGGTTCTCATGAGCCTTAGGGTAGATTTTGGGCCCATGGACTAAGTATGAACCCACTTATCTTTGTACATATTAGATTAAGGTTTCATTATTTTTTGGCCTTGTATTTAAGGCTCCATAATATAGGTAAGGTACCCTAGAAATGTAGGATTTTTCAGCCCTTGTATTTTAGGGCACCTAGACTAGTTTTTGTATTAGGGGTAATTTTGTAATTTCACATGCATTAAGTTAATATTTGATGTGTGTGTTGGAAAATAAATTTAATTGAATTGGGAGAAGCCCAATCCAATTGAATTTTAGAGGGGGAGGTGAGCATTTGCTTACTACACCCCATTGCCACATCATATAGTCACATTTTGTGCATGTCCTTCATGCTTTACATGCCTCATGACACCTAAGCACACTTAGTGGGAATCTTGGACTTGATCTTGGATTAGTGGGCTGAACCATAGTTAAAATTCACTAATCATAATTAGTGAAATTTTGGCTACAAAATTTGGCTCCACAAATTCAATTTCAAATCCAAGTGAAATTTGAATAGAAATTCAAATTTTCCTCCAATTTTGTGTGACACATAGGCTATAAATAACGGTCATGTGTGTGCATTTTTTTCAACTTTGATCATTTGAAAATTAAACTTCAGATTTCAGAGCTCTCTTAGAGCACAAAATTTTGTGCTCTTCTCTCCCTCTCCTTTCATTCATCTCCTTCTTCCTCCAAGCTCTTATCCATGGCCTCTTATGGTGGTGAGCTTCTTCTAGACTCATTTTCTCCTTGAAGTGGCGTCTCCTCTCTCTCTTCCTTCTCCATTCTGCTGCCATTCAACTTCCAAGAAGCAAAGGAATCCATTGATGAAGAAGATCCTAGGCCTACAAGCTCCAATGGAGCTTACATCATGTGGTATCAAGAGCATCTTCGTCTAAGTGATGTTCTTTTGCTTCCTCTATCTTTTTGTTTGGTCAATTCACTTTAATTCCTTGTTCTTCATCTTATTCTCCATGTATATCCTCCATTGTCTTGTAGTTTGGTGCTGTTTAGAGTAGATTCAAAAAAAAATAAACCGATTAGATCTTAGATCTACACATGTTCTTGCATTTCTATGGTTCAAATTTTATAGATCTACTCTTGAATCATGTTTTTGTCTTGATTTTAGGTTCTATCATTTTTCAGTCATAATCATCTTGTGCTGAACCTTTAGATCTAAATTTTCTTCCAAAATATTGATTAGAAAAAAAACACAAAAATCTAAGTGTAAATCACTTAATCCATGTGATGCAATCCTCTATAGCAAGGGACCAGTCACTAGAGCCATGAGCAAGAGGCTCCAAGAGGATTGGGCTAGAGCTGCTGAAGAAGGCCCTAGGGTTCTCATGAACCTCAGGGTAGATTTTAGAGCCTAAGGGTCAAGGTTGGGTCCAATTATCTTTGTACATATTAGGCTACGATGTCATTATATTAGGTCTTTGTATTTAGGGCTCCATTATGTAGGTAAGGTACCCAAGAAATATAGGATTTTTCAACCCTTGTATTTTAGGGCACCTATACTAGTTTTTGTATTAGGGGTAGTTTTGTAATTTCACATGCACTAAGTGAATATTTGATGTGTGAGTTGGGAAATAAATTTAATTGAATTGATAGAAGCCCAATCCAATTAAATTTTAGAGGGGGAGGTGAGCATTTGCTTACTACACCCCATTGCCACATCATATAGTCACACTTTGTGCATGTCCTTCATGCTTTACATGCCTCATGACACCTAAGCACACTTAGTGGAGAATCTTGGAATTGATGTTGGATTAGTGGGCTAAATCATAACTAAAATTCACTAATCATAATTAGTGAAATTTTGGCTCCAAAGTTTGGCTCCACAAATTCAATTTCAAATTCAAGTGAAATTTGAATTGAAATTCAAATTTCCCTCCAATTTTGTGTGACACTTAGGCTATAAATAGAGGTCATGCGTGTGTATTTTTTAAAATTTCATCATTTGAAAATTAAACTTCAGATTTCAGAGCTCTTTTAGAGCACAAAATTTTGTGCTCTTCTCTCCCTCTCCCTTCATTCATCTCCTTCTTCCTCCAAGCTCTTATCCATGGCCTCCTATGGTGGTGAGCTTCTACTAGACTCATCTTCTCCTTGAAGTGGCGTCTCCTCTCTCTCTTCCTTCTCCATTCCGCTGCCATTCATCTTCCAAGAAGCAAAGGAACCCATTGATGAAGAAGATCATAGGCCTACAAGCTCCAATGGAGCTTACATTACCAAGTTGTCTTAGAGTCATGTTTAGTCATAATAATTGTCACATTATATTTTAAGTTTGTGTTGGATTTCTATTTTCTTGATTGAATTCTACATACATTTGTCCATGCATTCTTGTCATTCTTAGCCTATCTTTTGAATTTTGAGTCTAATTCGTGCATGCTATTTAGTTCATAACATGTTCTAAATCAATTCCTAGAAGTAGTCTTGTTGTTGAACTTTTTTTTGTTTTCTAAGTTTCCTACATGATGCCTATGCTGAAGTTGAGTTGTGGTGCTAAGTTGTTGCTGGATTTGTGAATCAAAATAAGTCTTAAGCTCTCTTGAAATGTGTTATTCAAGATAATTGAGGATAAGCAAACACAAATTGTAGCTATCCAAGCCTTAAGCAACATAAATACTACTCTTGATTTCTACGTTGAAATCGCTGGTGTTGGCAGCTTGAACATATGAAGGTGTATAAATTACTGGGAATTTTTCAATACGAATTTTTTGCTGAAATTTTACTGAGGTTTCTAGACATCTGAACCAAAATTATAAAAAAAGAACCAAGTGATTTGGATAAAAGGAAAAAATAATAAAAATCAAAATTTGGAAGAAAAATTAGTGTCCAGAAAAAAAAAAGTGAAAGGGAAGTGTGCTCTTTGTTTTGGCTCGAAATTTGTTCTATAATTGGTGCCTATTTTATACCAATCTTAGTTCTGAAATTTAAATTGAAAATTAGTGTGAAAACAAGTGCCAAAACTAGAGGTTTCTTGAGTCTTTTTTTTTTGTTTTTTTTACTCTACTCTAGAGCCATTCTAAGTTTCTCTTTGAGTCCTAACTTGCTTTTATGTGTTTTTCATTGCTTTAATTGTTGAATCATCCTTGAAAATTTGTCTTGTTAAAACTCTATTGGTTTAGCTTTCATCGCATTTTTTGGTCTTTGGTTATTGCTTGTCTCTTTGTTTCCTTGTTTGTGAGTTCCCATATAGGGAATTGGAAAGGGGGATTGGTGTCATCCCTTGAAGAATTTGAGTCAAGAAGCAAGGGGCCAACCACCTTAAGATCTATTGGAATAAGAAGCATTCCAAATTGAGTGAAACAAAAAAGAGAGAATAGCCACCAAAATTGAGGACTTTTTTTTTGTAATTTTGTAATGGGCAATTTTCTTTGCTTTCAAATTTTGTAACAAAAAGGCCTTTAATTGGAAGTAAGTTGGGAGCCTCCAATAGGTCACCGTACTTCCATTTGTTTGTAATAATTTTAGCCAATTTTCCCTTAGGATAGTGAGTGTTTTGTTGGGAACCTTAAATGAGGTCATCCAAACACTCTTAGGATCCGCCTAGTGTGCATTTCTTGCACTTTAATTCGTTGCTTACTTTCATAGCTTATTTCCTTTACCTTCCATTGTCAAATCACCTAGATAGCTTGCCTTGTAACAATTAGTTTTTACCTTATCTTTCACACCTCTTTTAGTGTTTATTTTGGCTAGTTTCAACCATAGTTTCTTTGACCTTTTGTTTTCAAACCCCCAACAAGAAAGAACCACAACTTAGGAACCAACATGAGTCTTCATTCTTCATCTAGTGTTAATGGTGAGGGTTCTACTCCTAAGGACCCCTTGTATAAGATATTAGATGAGTTGAGATCCCTTAAGTTGTGGAAAGAAAAACAAGAGAGAAAAGAAAAAGGAAAAACAGATTGGAAGAAATAAGTCAAGATGAAAGAGAGAAAATAAGAGAGGAAGAAAGAAAAAAAAAATAATGAAAGAAATGAAAAGAGAAAAACATGCCTCCTATAGTAGTCATAACTCTTGCAAGAGTCTAAGTGAAGAACTTTGTGACTATTATGAAGGAAGGCATAGGTCACATCTTAGACCTCACTCCTATAGGAGAGAAAATTAAAAAAAGCCTCAAGAGGCTAACATTAACCTCCCATACTTCCATGGGAAGGACAATGTAGAGGCTTACTTAGATTGGGAAATAAGGGTAGAGCAAAAACTTAAAAGAAAGTCTACTTTAAAATCTTATGGCTCTCATTCTTATCCAAAGGAAGACCAAGGTATAGGCATCTTAGGGGAAGCACCTTCTATGCCCAATGATGATAAGGGGAAGACAATAGAAAAACAACCCCCTAAGGCTAGTATGCAAGAAAAGACTAGCTCTATAAAGTGCTTTAAATGTCTTGGAAGAGGACACATTACTTCTCAATGCCCCACCAAGAAAACCATGATTATGAGGAGCCAAGACATTTGTAGTAGTCAAGATGAGGCTACTACTTCACCTTCCTCTAGTGAAAGTGAAGAAGCAAAAGGGGAAGAATATAGTGAAGAAATCTACCCCCAAGAAGAAGGACAACCTTTAATGTTTAAGGAGGAGTGTAAGGAGGTAAGTGTCTCCTCCAAGAGCTTAGCTAAGAAGGAAAGGCATTTTGAAATAAAGACAAATATTAAAGAAATTTCCCCTCTTAGACAACCTCCACATTTTCTCCTTTGTAAAAAGACACTTGTTAGCATTGCCACACCTCTTGGGCTTGAGTTTATTCCTCAAGTAAAGGAGTTGTTGGATGAGGGTTTGCTTCCCAAGAGCTTAAATCCTTGTGCTTTGTTGGTGCCTGTCGCAACCTACCCATCGGCGGGAGGGCGACACGGGGCTCGTGGGTGCGTGTTCCAAGACAGGAATATGCGTAGAGTTGCCACCAACGTTTATTTCAGGAAAACGTCGGAAAAACCGGAAAAGACGTGATCTACGAATTTTAAGTGAAAGGTTCGGGAGTTGTATTTACGCACGGGGAAGGTATTAGCACCCCACGCGTCCGTCACAAGAGACGACAACCTTTAATTAAGTGTGCAAACATGACTTCAATTTTTATGTTCCCTTTTTACATTTTAGTTTCTTTTTGAACTTTTTATATTTTTATCTTTTTACGGTCGACAAGGGCGTTTCCCTTTGCTCCTACGTATTCCTCAATTGTGATGAGAAAATTAGACCTACGTAGTTCTTTTGTGAACAAAGCGTTTTGGTTATTTTTTATCCTTTTTTACAAGATATGTTTTTTTGAATGAAAGGTCATTTAAGGCGCTAGACCATTAGACAATCTTTCGATTCTTTTGAAAAGTGAGAAAACATTAAGGCATTGGACCATTAATGATTTCTTTATTTTTGAAAGAGGTAACAAAGTTACATATTGTTTTTAGGCTTTTTAGAAATCCACACTTAACCAATAAAAGCGGAAAAGACCATTTCAAGGCGTTGGACCTTTGAAAATGGCTTTTTTAGGCGATGACAAAAGTTTGGTTTATGAATTGATTTTAGCCTTAGTTTCACTTTGGTTATTAGTCAATTCAATTAAGAAAGAAAAATCCCAATGAGAAACGTGCGATTGATTTTTTTGTTTTATTTTACTAAAAGATATTTTTTATTATTATATTATTATTTTACCTCTTTTTGGTTTCCAACGTGGTTACGGCATGACCGAACGGTCGGATTTCACTTTTAATAGAAATTAACGGATATTACAATTCAAATGATCGGTGGAAATTTATTTTATTTTTTGATTAGGTGAGAAAATGACTTAAGTAAATGACTAAAGCACGTCAAAAGGGGGTACGGAAAGTAAATGAAACAAAAATAAAAGTACGCGAAACAAATGAGGACCACCAAGGGTACATAGAATGAATTGAAAAGTTCGATTTTGGGAACTTACCGGGTGAAGACCGAAGAACGACGAAGAACGAACGAAGAACGTCAAAGAACGGTTGAAAATCTTCGCGAAATCACCCACGAAAACGTTATGGAAGCACCTCGGCTTGAATTTTCTTCACGGAAACAATTTTTTTCACTAATTTCAAGTGATCTCGAAATACCAGGAGGGCTGAACCTTTTTCTCCTTCACTCCTCCCCCTATTTATAGGAAAATAGGGGAGGAGCTTGCCACCCAGCTCGCCCAGGCGAGCTAGGTTGCTTCCTCCAGAAGCAACCGCCTTCTGGAGGAACATCCTGGAAGGCCCAAGTGGGCCTGGTTGCTATTTGAACCCCCATTTTTTCTAAATACACCCCTACCCTTTTTTGGTGATTCTTTTTCCGTAAAGTTATGGAAACTTACGAATTTCGTAACGATACTTGTTTTCTTTCCGTAATGTTGCGGAACCTTATGGATTACGTAATCATCCCTTTTTTGCCTTTCAGAACGTTACGAGGCTTTACGGATTGCGCACTAACACTTCCTTTTAATTTTCGGCATGTCACGGAACTTCACGGATTGTGCTACAACGCTTTTCTTTTGGCTTCCGGCATGTCTCGGAACTTCACAGATTGCCTAACGATGGGTGCAAAATACCTTGAAGTGGTCAAACGAGGGTCGCATCCCAACAACGGATGGTCCCCGGGCGAAATTAGGGTATGACAGTTGCCCCTCTTTACTTGTCTTTTAATGGAGATAAAAGGGAAGTAAAGATAAGACACTAATTTCATTCGAGCGAAACACCATTCGGCCAGTGAACCTCCCTACCAGCAGAACTTGCAAAAATTTGAAAATGATCAGTACCGACACATCATCCTGATACTGTCGAATTGGTTCCTCTTGGTTGATACAAGACACAGAATGACCATAATTTGTCTCTGCGTTTTGTTGGACATGATCGAGCCTGGGCGGCGAGACACAAAATGACCATAATTTGTCTCTGCGTGCCACTGGACACGATCACTTCTGGATGGCGGAAAGGTGTGCAGAATGACCATAATTTGTCTCCGCCCACCTCCCAACTTGCTGTTCTTAAATGACAAAGGGCGCAGAATTTGTCTCTGTGCGTTTATCACCCAACTTGCGAAATCTGAAAGACAAAGGGCGCAAAATCTGTGTCTCGCGTTTATCACCCAACTTGTGAAATCAGAATGACAAAGGGTGCAGAATTTGTATCTACGCGTTTACCACCCAACTTGCTGTTTCTGAATGATAAAGGGCACAGAATTTGTCTATGCACATTTACCACCCAACTTGTTGTTCCCAAATGATAAAGGGCGCAGAATTTGTCTCTGCGCGTTTATCACCCAACTTGCGAAATCTGAATGACAAAGGGCGCAAAATTTGTATCTATGCGTTTATCACCCAACTTGATGCTCCTGAATGATAAAAGGCGCAAAATTTGTATCTACACGTTTACCACCCAACTTGTTGTTTCTGAATGATAAAGGGCGCAAAATTCATCTATGCGCATTTACCACCCAACTTGTTGTTCCCGAATGATAAAGGGCGCAGAATTTGTCTCTACGCGTTTATCACCCAACTTGCGAAATTTGAATGACAAAGGGCGCAGAATTTGTATCTACGCGTTTACCACTCGACTTGTTGTTCCCGAATGATAAAGGGCACAAAATTTGTCTCTGCGTGTTTACCACTCGACTCGCTGCTCCTGAATGCCAAAGGGCACAGAATTCGTCTCTGCGCGTTTACCACTCGACTTGTTGTTCCCAAATGATAAAGGGCGCAGAATTTGTCTCTGCGCGTTTATCACCGAACTTGCGAAATCTGACTGACAAAGGGCGCAAAATTTGTATCTACGCGTTTATCACCGAACTTGCTACTCCTGAATGATAAAGGGCGCAAAATTTGTATCTACGCGTTTACCACCCAACTTGCTGTTTCTGAATGATAAAGTGCACATAATTCGTCTCTGCGCGTTTATCACCCAACTTGCGAAATTTGAATGACAAAGGGTGCAGAATTTGTATCTACGCGTTTATCACCCAACTTGCTGCTCCTGAATGATGAAGGGCGCAAAATTTGTATCTACACGTTCACCACCCAACTTGCTGTTTTTGAATGATAAAGGGCGCATAATTCATCTATGCGAGTTTACCACCCAACTTGTTGTTCCCGAATGATAAAGGGCGCAGAATTTGTCTCTGCGCGTTTATCACCCAACTTGCGAAATCTGAATGACAAAGAGCACAGAATTTGTATCTACGCGTTTATCACCTAACTTGCTGCTTCTAAATGATAAAGGGCGCAAAATTTGTATCTACGCGTTTACCACCCAACTTGATGTTTCTGCATGATAAAGGACACAAAATTCGTCTATGCGCGTTTACCACCCAACTTGTTGTTCCCAAATGATAAAGGGCGCAAAATTTGTCTCTGCGCGTTTATCACCCAACTTGCGAAATCTGAATGATAAAGGGCGCAAAATTTGTATCTACGCGTTTACCACCCAACTTGCTATTTCTGAATGATAAAGGGCGCAGAATTCATGTATGCGTGTTTACCACCCAACTTGTTGTTCCCGAATGATAAAGGATGCAGAATTTGTCTCCGCGCGTTTATCACCAAACTTGCAAAATCAGAATGACAAAGGGCGCAGAATTTGTATCTACGTGTTTATCACCCAACTTGCTGCTCCTAAATGATAAAGGGCGCAGAATTTGTATCTACGCGTTTACCACCCAACTTGCTGTTTCTGAATGATAAAGGGCGCATAATTCGTCTATACGCGTTTACCACCCAACTTGTTGTTCCCAAATGATAAAGGGCGCAGAATTCGTCTCTGCGCGTTTATCACCCAACTTGCGAAATCTGAATCGCAAAGGGCGCAAAATTTGTATCTACGCGTTTATCACCAAACTTGCTGCTCCTGAATGATAAAGGGCGCAAAATTCGTCTATGCGCGTTTACCACCCAACTTGTTGTTCCCGAATGATAAAGGGCACAGAATTTGTCTCTGCGCGTTTACCACTCGACTTGCGAAGTCTGAATGCCAAAGGGCACAGAATTTGTCTTTGCGTGTTTACCACTCGACTCGCTGCTCCTGAATGATGAAGGGCGAAGATTTCGTCTATGTGCATTTATCCACTCAGCTTGCTGCTCTTGAATGATAAAGGGCGCAGAATTCGTCTATCCGCGTTTATCACCCAATTTGCGAAATCTGAATGGCAAAGGGCACAGAATTCGTCTATGCGCGTTTACCACTCGACTCACTACTCCTGAATGATAAAGGGCGCAGAATCTGTCTCTGCGCGTTTACCACCCAACTTGTTGTTCCTAAATGATAAAGGGCGCAAAATTCGTCTATGCGCGTTTACCACCCAACTTGTTGTTCTTGAATGATAAAGGGCGCAGAATTCGTCTATGCGCGTTTACCACCCAACTTGTTGTTCTTGAATGATAAATGGTGCAGAATTCGTCTATGCGCGTTTATCACCCAATTTGCAAAATATGAATGGCAAAGGGCGTAGAATTCATCTATGCGCGTTTACCACTCTACTCGCTGCTCCTGAATGATAAAGCTCACAGAATTTGTCCCTGCGCGTTTATCACTCATCGAGCGTGCGGATAACCGCATGTCATCGGGCCCGCCGCCTCATGATGACAAAAGGTGCAGAAGATGACGTTAGTCTCTGCGTACTATCATGCTTTGAGTCTTATAGATAGCAAAAGTATTTTAAGCGGATAACCACTTGGGTATCTCCGCATGTCATGTGACTCCAGTGTCAGTATGACAGAAATTGTCTGGGCGGAAGATGACGTAAATCTCCGCGTGTCAACGGGCTTGTTGGCCGCGATTGAAAAAGGGTGCAGAAGACGACGTTAGTCTCTACGTGCTATCATGCTTTGAGTCTTAGAGATAGCAAAAGAAAGTTTAAACGGATAACCACTCGGGTATCTCTGCATGTCATGTGACTCCAGTGTCAGTATGACAGGAATTGTCTGTGTGGAAGATGACGTAAATCTCCACGTGTCAATGGGCTTGTTGGCCGCGATTGACAAAGGATGCAGAAGACGATGTTAGTCTCTGCGTGCTATCATGCTTTGAGTCTTAGAGATAGCAAAAGAAAGTTTAAACGGATAACTACTCAGGTATCTCCGCATGTCACTTGACTCCAGTGTTAGTATGACAGAAATTATCTGCGGCTCACAAAAGCGAGGCTCTTGCTCCTACGTATCCTCAATGAGGAACTCAAACCTACGTAGTTCTGGATAACTTGTGAGACTAAAAATAGTCTTGGTGTTTTCTTCACTAAAATGCGAACATGCTTTGGTAAAGAGAGAAAACTTCCAACTAATCAGAGCAACATATGCTTTTCGGATGAAAAACAATGTGTCTACCGGGGAAGGGGAGTATGCTGATGAAATCTTCTTATAACCACAAATGAGATTTTGGATGTTAGCATTTCGTTTCTAAATGACCATTTAGAGGAAACACTGGGTTCAACAAAAATAGAAGAAAATCACTCAAAGTGTATCAATCTCACACAGGTAAGTGTTTCATCCTAATTTCGAACCATAGATATGCCATGACTTGATTTTGCAAATTATTTCCTATTAAATCAAAGATTACATGCGTGATCATGGATCAGTAGGACTTTTTCTTGGGAATGGTATTTTTTGGTGGTGTCGCAACCTACCCTTCGGTGGGAGGGCAACGCGTGACTCGCGGGATGCGTGTTCCACGAAAGGAATACGCGCGGAGTCGCCACCAACGTTTATTTGAGGAAAACGTCGGAAAAATCGGAAAAGACGCGATCTATGAACTTTTTAAGTGAAAGGCTCGGGAGTTGTATTTACGCACGGGGAAGGTATTAGCACCCCACACGTCCGTCCCAAAGGACAGCAGCCTTTAATCGAATGTGCAAATATGACTTTGATTTTTACGTTCCCTTTTTATGTCTTTATATACTTTATACCCTTTTTATATTTTTCTCTTTTTGTGGTCGACAAAGGTGTTTCCCTTTGCTCCTACGTATTCCTCAATTGCGATGAGGAAATCAGACCTACGTAGTTCTTTCTTATCAAGTGATTCTTTTTTACTTAAAAGGTGATCATTTTAAGGCGTTGGACCTTGAAAATGATCCATTTTACTTAGTAAGAATTTGAAATGATAAACTTCAAAAACCTATTTTTATGGACGAGCTTGACTAGGCGAGTTGATTTTAGCCTTAGTTTCACTTTAGTTATTAGTCAATTCAATTAAGAATGAGAAATCCCAAAGAGAAAACGTCCGATTGATTTTCCGCTTTATTTTACTAAAAGACATTTTTTTTATTATTATATTATTATTTTACCTTTTTTTTTTATTTCCAACGTGGTTGCGGCACGACCGATCGGTCGGAATTCATTTCAACCAAAGTTAACGGATAATACAATTCAAACGATCGGTGGAAATTTATTTTATTTTTAGTTTAAGCGAGAAATGACTTAAATAAAATGACTTAAGCACGTCAAAAGGGGGTATAAAAAATAAATGAAACGAGAATAAAAATACATGAAACCAAGTGTGGACTACCACGGGTACATAAAATGAATTGAAAAGCTTGGTTTGAGGTACTTACCCGTTGAAGACTGAAGAACGATGAAGAACGAATGAAGAGCGTCGAAGAACGGTCGAAAACCTTCGCGAAATCACTCACGGAAACGTTACGGAAGCGCCTCGGCTTGGATTTTCTTCACGGAAACAATTTTTCTAAGCAAATTCGAAAGAGAGAGAAGTGCCTAAGGGGCTGAACCCTTTTCTACTTCACTTCTCCCCCTATTTATAGAAAATTGGGGGAGAAGCTTGCCACCCAGCTCGCCCAGGCGAGCAGGGTTGCTTCCTCCAGAAGCAACAGCCTTCTGGAGGAATCTTCTGGAGGGCCCAAGTGGGCCTGGTTGCTATTTGCACCCCTATTTTTACTAAGTACACCCCCCTGCCTTTTTTGGTGATTCTTTTTTCGTAAAGTTACGAAAACTTACGAATTTCGTAACGATACTTGTTTTCTTTCCGTAATGTTACGGAACCTTGCGGATTACATAATCATCCCATTTTTTGACTTACGGAATGTTACGGAACCTCACTAATTGTGCAACGATGCTTCCATTTGATTTCCGGTGTGTCACGGAACCTTACGGATTGTGCATCAATATTTTCTTTTGTCTTCCAGCATGTCCCGGAATTTCAGAAATTGCCTAATGATTGGTGCCAAGCACCTCACAAGGACCAAACAAAAGTTTACATGTCATCAAGCAAAGGTCCCCGGACGAAATTAGGGTATGACAGTTGCCCCTCTTTACTTGTCTTTTATTGGAGATAAAAGGGAAGTAAAGATAAGACACTAATTTCGTTCCTCTCGGTTGACGAGAGTCGCGGGTGACCATAAAATCTCTGCATGCAAATGACTTGTTGTTCTCGGGGGAACAAAAGGTGCAGAAGACGATGTCAGTCTCTGCAAGCTATCAAGCGTTCTGTCTTACAGATAGCAAAAGAATGTTTATACGGATAACCACTCGGGTATTTCCGCCCGTGAGTGTGACTCAAAATTCAGTATGACAGATCTTGTGAGCGCGGAAGATGACGTAAATCTCCGCGTGTCAACGGGCTTGTCGGCCGCGATTGACGAAGGGCGCAGAATGACCATAATTTGTCTCTGCGTGCCATCGGACACAACTGTGTCTGAATGGCAAAAGGATGTGCAGAATGACCATAATTTGTCTCCGCATGTCATCGGGCCCGCCGCCTCTGAATGACAAAAGGGCGTAGAATGACCATAATTTGTCTCTGCGTGCCATCGGACACGACTGTGTCTGAATGGCAAAAGGATGTGCGGAATGACCATAATTTGTCTCCGCATGTCATCGGGCCCGCCGCCTCTGGATGACAAAAGGGTGCAAAATGACCATAATTTGTCTCTGCGTGCCATCGGACACAACTGTGTCTGAATGGCAAAAGGCTGTGCGGAATGACCATAATTTGTCTCCGCATGTCATCGGGCCCGCCGCCTCTGGATGACAAAAGGGTGCAGAATGACCATAATTTGTCTCTGTGTGCCATCGGACACAACTGTGTCTGAATGGCAAAAGGATGTGCGGAATGACCATAATTTGTCTCCGCATGTCACATGACCTCAGGGTCAGTATGACAGAGATTGTGGGGCGGCCGACAAAAGCAAGGCTCTTGCTCCTACGTATCCTCCGATGAGGAACTCAGACCTACGTAGTTCTTGATAACTTGTGAGACTTGAAAAAGTCTCCACCGGAAAATGCTGACACCTCCGGAAAGGGCGCAGATGACCACATTGGCCTCCGCTCGTCAATCACACTTGGGGTCACTGAATGACGAGGTGTGGATAACCGTAAAGTGTCTCCGCGGGCTACCAGCTTTTGGGTCATGGTAACAAAAAGCGGTGCGGTCGACAAAAGCGAGGCTCTTGCTCCTACGTATCCTCCAATGAGGAACTCAGACCTACGTAGTTCTGGATAACTTGTGAGACTTGAAAAAGTCTCGGTGTTTTCTCCACTAAAATGCAAACATGCTTTAGCAAAGAGACAAATATTCCAACTGATTAGAGCAGCATATGCTTTTTTGAGTGAAAAACAATGCGTCTACCAGGGAAGGAGAGTCTGCTGATGAAATTTTCTCATAACCACAAATGAGATTTTGGATATTTAGCATTTCGTTTCTAAATGACCATTTAGAGGAAACACCGGGTTCGACAAAAATAGAAGAAAATCACTCAAAGTGTATCAATCTCGCACAGGTAAGTGTTTCATCCTAATTCCGAACCATAGATATGTCACGACTTGACTTTGCAAATTATTTCCTATCAAATCAAAAATTACATGCGTGATCATGGATCAATAGGACTTCCCTTGGGAGTGGGTTCTTTTGGTGGGTTTTTCGGCTTTTGATTTTTTTTGTCTTTTTCCTTTTCTGTTCTTGTTTGACGCGAGGCGAGCAAGTCACCGACGCACAGGATTTTGGTTGGTAATCAAAGGGAGAAGACCACTCTAGGTCATGGTTTCCTTTCCTTCTTTTCGTTCATTTGGTGACAATTCTGTATTGTTCAGATATTGTCTGGTCAAAAGACCTTTCTGCACATTTCTTCTAGTTTCTTTGATCAAGAACTTTCTTTCCTTCCTTTTTTACTTTCTCCCATTCTTCGGTTGGGATTTTCTTTCTTTTCTTTTTTCTTTCTCCCACTCTTTGATTGGGAATTTCCTTTCTTTTCCTTTTTTTGCTTTCTCTTTGATTGGAAATTTTCCTTCTCTTCTTTTTTTGCTTTCTCTTTGATTGGAAATTTTCCTTCTCTTCTTTTTTGCTTCCAAGGGTAAGGATTGACATTCTCACCCTGGGTCAAGGTTTATGGTGAGTTAGGATTTTGGCTCAAGGCTTGTAGAATGGCTAGACATGATACATGTCAGGGTTTGGTTTGGTTCAAGGATAAAAGGGTATGCCCCACATTATTTCCATGACACAAATGCAAAAATGATGATTTGGAAACTTTATGCAAAACTGGTCATGCATGCACCTATGTGGACACTCAAGTGTCAAACTTTTATGGTCATGTGATGCTAGGGCTCAGGATTTATTTCCTCTATTTTAGTCAACCCAATGTTTCCAAAATATGTTCTTTTATCCATTTGTGCATTCATCTGAGTCCATTTTGGGCGTCCGGGGAAATTTCACAGCGTTCACCCTTCGGGGGTATACACATTTTTTTCCAAAAACTAGCTATGATCGGCGAATTTTCCTTTCAATCAAAAGTCGGAAATCATCTCTTTCAAAAGCATGTCGGTTTTTCAGCTAGACAACTTATTTTTTCTCTCTTTTTTTTCTTGCTCTCTTTTTTTTATTTTTCATTCTTATTTTTATCATGATTTTTGTTTGTTTTATTTTTTGGACGATGTTCCTAAACGAAGAACTCTACACGGTTCCAGAATTTCAAATAAACATCATCGATAATAATGATATAAACACTAACGCAACAACCCAAATGTCGCAACGTGCCCTTCGCGGGCGAGCGAGGGCGAGGCTCACGGGTGCGCTTTCCAAAGGAGGAAAGGTGCGCGGAGTCGCCACCAACTTTTATTTGTGGAAAATGTCGGGAAAACCGAAGGAAACCGGTCAAAATGAGAATTCTAAGTTCGGGAGTTGTATTTACGCTTGAGGAAGGTATTAGCACCTCTTACGTTTGTCTCGAAAGACAACAGCCTTATTTCTAGAATTGTGGAATTGTGTTACCTTAACTTTTATTTCTTTTTATTTTTTGAGGTCGACAAAAGCGGGGCTTTTGCTCCTACGTACCCTCCTTTGGAGAGGAAATCAGACCTACGTAGTTCTTCCTTAAGCGTGAATCGAGTGATTCTTTTTACTTGAAAAGTGATCATTTTAAGGCGTTGGACCTTAAAAATGATCCATTTTACTTGGTAAGAAAACTGAAATGATAAATTTTCAAAACCCTATTTTTGTGGACAAGCTTGACTAGGCGAGTTGATTTTAGCCTTAGTTTCACTTTAGTTATTTAGTCAATTCAATTAAGAATGAGAACTCCCAAAGAGAAAACGTCCGATTGATTTTCCGCTTTACTTTACTAAAGAAATATTTTTTGGTTATTATATTATTATTTTACCTCTTTTTTGATTTCCAACATGGTTACGGCACGACCGAACGGTCGGAATTCATTTTAACAAAAATTACCGGATGATACAATTCAAACGATCGGTGGAAATTTATTTTATTTTTACATTAAGCGAAGAATGACTTAAATAAATGGCTTAAGCACGTCAAAAGGCGGTATAAAAAGTAAATGAAAACGAGAATGAAAATACGTGAAACGCAATGTGGACCACCACGGGTTCATAGAATGAATTGAAAAGCTTGGTTTGAGGTACTTACCCGTTGAAGATCGAAGAACAATGAAGAACGAATGAAGAACGCCGAAGAACGGTTGAAATCTTTTGCGAAATTCTTCACGGAAACGTTACGGAAGCGTTTCGGAAGCGCCTCGGCTTAGATTTTCTTCACAGAAACAATTTTTCCAAGCAAATTCGAAAGAGAGAGAAGTGCCTAAGGGGCTGAACCCTTTTCTTCTTCACTTCCTCCCCTATTTATAGCAAAATAGGGGAGATGCTTGCCGCCCAGCTCGCCCAGGCGAGCCAGGTTGCTTCCTCCAGAAGCAACAGCCTTCTGGAGGAAGCTTCTGGAAGGCCCAAGTGGGCCTGATTGCTATTTACACCCCCCTTTTTACTAAATGCACCCCCTTTTCTATTTTTTTGTAATTCTTTTTCCGTAACGTTACGAAACTTTACGAATTTCGTAACGATACTTATTTTCCTTCCGCAAGGTTACGAATACTTACAGATTATGTATTTACTCCTTTTTACCTTTCGAAGAAGTCACGGAAACTTACGGATTGCGCAAAAACACCTCTTTTCGACTTCCGCCACATTACGGAATTTCACGGAACGCGCAAGCCTGCTTCCTTTCGATTTCTGAGACGTCTCGGAACTTCATTTATTGCATGTCATCAAGTGATAATCCCCGGACGAAATTAGGGTATGACACCAAACAAAAAAATGTATGCGCTGTACAAATGACAATCGAAACAACAAAAACAAACATTAGTCTCTCAAGTCAAAAAATAACATAACATAAAAATGATAAAAGAAATATGAAAGAAAACATGAATCTGGGGATCTCCCAGTCATGTAGCTCCACTCCCTCCCAAGAAGTCAAGCAAATCGGCCATCTCCTCGTCCTCGTGGGCCTCCTCTCCATCGCCGGGAGCCTCTGGGGGCGCCTCTCCTGCTTGGGCCTCGGGCCAATCCCCGGGCCATGCGACCTCCGCCCTGAACTGGTCTGGAGTAGGGCATGAAAAAGAAGCGAAGCCCTGACTCTGCATGTTGAGGCTCAGCTGGTACAGACAATCATGGGTCTGTACATGTGCCCGGTGGTTGGCCGCCTGCTGGCGAACCAAATGCCGTAAATACTGCTCCATGTCAAATGACCCAGCCGGGCCAGCCTGATGAGGTGGTGGTGGCGCGCCTGCGGCCTGTGGAGCATCACCCTGAGCCTGTCTCTGGGTGCAGTACTTCTCAATAAAAGCCCGGGTGATGGGCGGCCTGGTAGGTCGACTGGCAGAGTCCTGTGATCAGTGCGGGAAATCCCAGGGCCCGGTTCGACTTATCTGGATCCAAAGGGTGCCTGGTAGGTGCCATACCTGCAAAAATATAGATGGCATCAGCGATTAACTGAGCCACATGGATGCTCATCCGCGTCAGGATGGCGTACACCAGCTGACACTTCGGCAGGGGGAGGTCGGAATTATGGTCGGTGGGCAGGATGTTGCTGAGCAGCAAAGTCATCCATATCTGAGTCAGGGTGGTCATGTTGGTGCGCATGATCCGCACCCGTCTTCTGGCAGCAGTCCGGGAAAAATCTTGCCCCGGTATACATAGCAACTGGGCGATGGCCTCCTTATCGAACCCATCAGACCGGTTCCTCCTCTGGCCATACTCGCACTCCTGGCCCTCTTCCAGCACTAATGGATATCCCAGGAGCTGGCCGATAGCATCTGCATCAAACGGGATCCACTGACCCCTTACCCAGGACCTCATGTCACGCACGCCCTCCTCTATTGGCCAAGCATTGGCATAAAATTCGAGGACTATTTCTGGATCGAACTTGGCCATGGGGGTAACTAGTGATGCCCACCGCCGGCGACCTATTTCTTCCTGGAAATCGGTGTACTCATCATCCCTGAGCTGGACGTGTCGCTCCCGGAGAAACGACCACCCCTTGATGGCCTCGAAGCGCTGCTGGTGTACAGTGCTCCTAAAGCGGTGACTGTCATACTCAGGAGCGGAACTAGTTCCTTCGGCCGCCTTATCCTTCCTGGACCTCTTTGAGGCAAGCTTCCTCGGGACCATTTCCTGCGAAGGCAAACATTTGGAAAGTTAGTTTTACCAAGAAATGCTACTCTTAAAACAAAAATGGCATACAACCTCCTCCAATAAACACAAACATCAATGTAAATTTAGAGCAAACTCATGCACATACTTCCTTACGAACATTCACTCGCACAAGATATTCTTGTAACTAAGAAAAATGCACAATCAAGGCACCTTCGTTACCTAGATTATTTATATGTACTTCCAAGGTGTATTTGCTATCTACATCACATGCACTTCCTTTGCTAAATTTACATACATGCCTACTCAAAGCATTTTGGCTACCAAAATTTGCACACGTGCACATTCTGGTATTTCTAATACCTATACATATACAAACTTTGTGATGAATCTTGGCTACCTACACAGTAAGGTGCTACATTTCATGCTTTATTCAAGTGTTTTTTCTACCTAAAGCCGCATGCAAATTCAAGTATATTTTCTTTTGCTGACTAAAATTGCATTCAAATTAAAAGGTATCTTTGTAAGGTATTTTCTTTACATAACATGCAACATATATATATTTTTTGTGAGACATTTCGACTACCAAAAATTACATGTACATACATCCAAGTATTTTGCTACCACACCCAAAGTGTAAGTTGCCAAAGGTATTTTGCTACTTATTCCACACCTACACGTTTATGATGAACAAAACTCCTAAACATCTAGGCGTAGGGAAACTATTGTAGCGTGGCTCATAGCTGATTGCTGGCCACAAAAGGGTAGCTTGACCCAATATGCACCCATTCTTGTATTTTCTTGCATAAAAACTTTGGTTCCTAGGCCTAGGATATATGTGGGGCAATTACCCTAGCCCTTACGAAACTGAATGCATGTCCCAAAAAATAGAAAATATGTGCAAACCAAATTGCCCCATGGGTTGTTTCCCTACGAAAGTCACGCGCTAATGCCATTGAGGCATTTCACCGAACACTTGGTGGGCGCGCGTTTAGGCATCAATAGCAAGAGAACGGGGACAATGTGGCATGCCCCATTGCTTCAAAATACATTATAGGCCTAGGGCCATCTCATACAAACCCCCAATTCAAACCAATCAAGCAAGAAAACAAACCAAAATTGCCCCACATATTTGAGCACATTCCCACAATTTAGAGCACCAAAAGGAGATCAAAATACACCAATGAAAAGCTAGAAAGCTTAGGGATAAAATACTTACTTGTTGGTGATGAATAAAAGCGCAAAACGGAATCGAAGAATGCGAAAAGTAGAGATCCTAGGGCTGCAAACTCGTAAATTCCGTGGGTATGGCTTTTGAAAGGGGGGAAAAGAAGTTTTTGAATGCAAAAACGTCCCCCCTTTCGTCACTTTTATATTTTGGTGCAGGGGTTACTCGCCCAGGCGAGCTCAGCTCGCCCAGGCGAGCTAACCTGCACTTTATTTTTTTTTGAGAGGAACATTAACCATGTCCCCTCCTTCCTTATGGGTTAGCGTTTTGCCTAACTTGAACTTACTTAAGTTAGAATTAGGCGTCGATTACTTATTTTTAAAACAAACAAATAGTAAAAGAAAACTGCAAATACAAAGGATACGGGGCTGCCTTGCAGCAACGTTCTCTGCTTGTTTAGCGCAGAGAAGGGGCAACGATCAGTCGGTCGTGACCCCACCCCCACTCGCATCCGTCCCTATGTACCTGCAAGTAAGAAACAACCCAGTGTGGCCAATCTTGACCGCGTCGTTGTCTTACCTTGATTGGTTCCTGCTGTTCATGTTTTGTCTCTACCCCAGAAGGTAGCTCAAGATGATCCTGCCCCTGTTTTACCACAACAATATGCATGCGTATGCGTATGCATGAATGTTTTCAAACGCAGCCAATTTAGTGAAAGTTGGTTTAGGTTCAATTTTAATTAAGCGCTTGGGGCATCCCATGAACTGAGCGGAAGGGCTCAGGTGATCACAAATTAGCGCAAGGTTTGAAACCAACGTGAGGACTAAAGCCTCGAACCCACGTTTACTTCTTTGAAAGATTGTAACGAGAGATACAGTAGACGGGGAATCCCTGGGGGATACCTAGAAAATACATAAAGATAAAGAACATGCAGCGACATCTTTAATTGCCCCAGATTCTAAGCATAATATCGCTTGACGACATCAGAGTTCACAGGTGAAGGTAGCTCTTCGCCATCCATGTTGGTAAGCACCAGGGCTCCTCCGGAAAAATCCCTCTTCACAACAAAAGGCCCTTCGTAGTTTGGGGCCCATTTTCCTCGATTGTCCTTGACAGCATGGGACATTTTCTTTAACACAAGGTCTCCCTCATGGAACTTGCGCAAGCGTACCTTTTTGTCGAATGCATTCTTCATTCTTTGCTGGTACAAGTGCCCATGACTCATGGCCGTTAAACGCTTTCCTTCAATGAGGTTGAGCTGGTCATAGCGGGTTTGAGCCCACTCTGATTCCTTTAATCCGGATTCTGCCAAGATCCTTAATGACGGGACTTCTACCTCAAATGGTAGCACAACCTCCATTCCATATACCAATGAGAACGGCATTGCCCCAGTTGACGTTCGTACTGAAGTTCGGTAACCATGTAACGCGAATGGGAGCATCTCGTGCCAATCTTTGTACGACACGGTCATCTTTTGGATAATCTTTTTGATATTTTTATTGGCCGCTTCCACGGCTCCATTCATTTTTGGTCGGTAGGGCGTGGAATTGTGATGCTGGATTTTAAACTCCTCGCACATTTCCCCCATCATCTTGTTATTCAGGTTGGTGCCGTTGTCCGTGATAATCTTCCTTGGCAAACCATATCAGCAGATGATCTCTTTCTTAATGAACCTGACCACCACACCCCTCGTGACATTGGTGTAGGAAGCCGCCTCGACCCACTTGGTGAAATAATCTATCGCTACGAGGATGAAGCGATGACCATTCGAGGCCTTGGGCTCAATGGCCCTGATGACTTCTATCCCCCACATGGAGAAAGGCCAAGGGGCGGACATGACATTCAGAGGATGCGGTGGAGCATTGACATTGTCTGCGAACGCTTGACATTTGTGGCATTTCCTTACATGGACACAACAATCACTTTCCATGGTAAGCCAGTAATAACCTGCTCTTAGGATCTTCCTGGCCATAGCATGCCCGTTGGCGTGCGTTCCAAACGAGCCCTCATGGACTTTCTCAATCATGTGATTCGCCTCCCTGGCATCCTCGCACCGCAGGAGTGTCATGTCGTGATTTCTCTTATACAGTATGCTTCCGCTCATGAAGAAGCCGGCCGCCAACCTTCTCAATGTCCTCTTATCATTGTCGGCAATCTCTGGCGGGTATTCTTTGCTTACGACATATAGCTTGATGTCGAAATACCAAGGCTTACCGTCTCGTTCCTCTTCTACTTATCAACAATTCGCGGGTTTGCCACAACACCAAAATTCAATGTATGGTAGATCCCCATGCGGCGTTAGCTGGAACATAGACGCCAAAGTAGCAAGCGCATCCGCCATTTGATTTTCCTCGCGGGGAACATGATGGAAAGAGATCTCATCAAAGGTTTTAGCCAATTCCTTGATATAGGCTTTGTAGGGTATTAGCTTGGGATCTCTAGTTTCCCATTCCCCTCTCAGCTGATGGATTACCAACGCTGAGTCGCCGTACACCTTGAGTAGTTTGACGTTGGAGTCAATCGCTGCCTGGACGGCCAGGGCACATGCTTCATATTCGGCCATGTTGTTGGTGCAGTCGAATCCTAGCCTGGCTGTGAAAGGTACACATTGATTGTCCGGAGAGACCAATACTGCTCCAACGCCATGGCCTAGAATGTTTGACGCTCCGTCAAACCATACGGTCCATTTGTCCCGATCTTCGTCCAATTTTTCCTCAAACAAGGCCATGATGTCCTCATCCGAGAATTCAGGATGCATGGGCTGATAGTCGTTAAGAGGCTGTTGAGCCAAATAATCCGCTAAGGCGCTTCCTTTTATCGCATTTTGGGTGACATAAATTATATCAAACTCGGATAGCAGGACTTGCCATCGGGCGATTCGTCCCGTGAGAGCTGGCTTTTCAAAGATGTACTTAACCGGGTCCATCTTGGATATCAACCAGGTAGTATGGCTCAGCATGTGCTGCCTTAGGCGATGGGATGCCCATACCAAAGCACAACACGTTCTTTCGAGCAAGGAGTAATTCATTTCATAGGTCGTGAACTTCTTACTTAGGTAGTAAACAGCGCGCTCTTTCTTTCCAGATTCGTCATGTTGCCCCAGCATACACCCCATTGACTCATCCAAGATTGTCATGTACAAGATAATAGGCCTTCCAGGTACTGGTGGCATAAGCACAGGGGGATTCATAAGACACTTCTTGATCCTTCCAAAAGCCTCTTGGCAACCCTCATTCCAGCGACCAGTTTGGTTTTTGCGTAAGAGCTTGAACAACGGCTCACAAATGGCGGTGAGCTGCGATATGAATCTGGCAATATAATTCAAGCGTCCCAGGAAACCTCGGACTTGCCTCTCTGTACGGGGTTCCGGCATCTCAAGGATGGCTTTCACCTTTTCGGGATCTACCTCTATCCCTTTCTGGCTTACGGTGAAACCAAGCAATTTCCCTGATTTGACCCTAAAGGTACACTTGGCGGGGTTCAACCTTAATTGATATTTCTTAAGCCTTTCGAACAACTTCCGCAGGTTGACAAGGTGTTCTTCTTCGGATTTTGATTTAGCAATTATGTCGTCCACGTAGACCTCGATCTCTTGATGCATCATATCATGGAACAAAGCTACCATGGCCCGTTGATAAGTTGCCCCGGCATTCTTGAGTCCAAAGGACATCACCTTGTAACAGAATGTCCCCCACAGGGTGACGAAGGTAGTCTTTTCCATATCCTCTGGCGCCATCTTTATCTGATTGTAACCGGAGAAACCGTCCATGAAGGAAAATAAAGCGAAATTGGTCGTATTATCCACGAGGATATCGATGTGTGGCAAAGGAAAATTGTCCTTGGGACTGGCCCGATTCAGGTCCCGATAATCCACACACATTCGTACTTTCCCATCCTTCTTAGGGACCGGTACAATGTTGGCAACCCATTCTGGGTACCGAGCGACGGCCAGAAAACCAGCGTCAAATTGCTTCTTCACTTCTTCTTTTATCTTCAAGGATGTTTCGGGCTTCATCCTTCTCAGTTTTTGTTTTACCGGGGAACACTCGGGATTTAGAGGTAATCGGTGCTGTACAATGTCAGAACTCATACCGAGCATATCTTGGTATGACCAAGCAAAGATGTCTTGGTAGTCTCTTAGCAGGATTATTAATTCTTCACGGATAGGTGCGGTAATACCTGTGCCTATCTTTACTTCCCTTTTTCCACTGCCAATTCCCAAGTCTACTAGTTCTGTTTCTTCTTGATGAGGCCCCATCTCTTGGTCCTCATGGGCTACCATCCTTTCTAATTCTGGGGGAAGTCCCACATCCTCGTTCCCTTCATCTTCCGTTTGATTCGTTTCTTGCTCGAAGTTGATAGGCGGGTCCCAGGTATTAGTACCTTCGGGGGACTCGTCATCGGATCTGCCGTTTCAGAAATAAAGAAGTAAACATGCAAATGGATGAGAATGGGTAGAGACGTAGGAACATATGAAGAAAGACCCTTGTATTATAAATTCAAAACAAAAGACACAAAGCCTTAACAAAAGAAACTCTAAAGCCTAGGCCTAACTATAGAGTTTTCAAAACCGTAAAGGTTTACATTATGCTCGTTGCGTAAATGTCGGAGCGTTCCTCCACTCGCCAATTTCCCAGCTGGAAATCGGGAGGGCATGGTCGTACCAAATCCAATGTACTCGGAACATCATCTTCGTATATCGCGACCACTTGACCTTCGTCCCCTAGACCCGCGCTTATAAAGCTTCTACTTATGTGGCAGGGCGGGCTTCCTTCACCTTCTTGTCTCAACCGCGAGCTTTGACTACCGCTCTTCCTTCCCGCGATGCTTCTCGTTACATCTGCCTGAGTGGGCTTATAGCCTAACCCATACTTCCCACGATTTCCTTTGACATTTATCAGGCTAGTTATGCCGCCGTTGTCTTTGCCTAAACCCATTCCGGGTTCATAACCGTTCCCAAACATGACTCGGGCCATCATTACTGCTGCATCGGACAGGCAAGGCTGCCCAGAGAAGGAGTCCACGGAGGAAATGCTTACCACCTCAAAAGACTGGAAAGAAGTTTCTAATGACTCCTCTGCGGCCTCCACATAAGGCATAGAGGATGGGCAGCTCACCAAGATGTCTTCCTCGCCTGACACGATGACCAGATGCCCTTCCACTACGAATTTCAACTTTTGGTGGAGTGTAGAAGGAACAACTCCCACTGAGTGGATCCACGGACGCCCCAACAGACAGCTGTAGGGGGGGTTAATATCCATTATTTGGAAGGTAACTTGACAGGTGTGAGGGCCTATCTATACTGGGAGATCGATCTCTCCCCTAACCTCTCGGCGGGTGCCGTCGAAGGCACGAACCACCATTGAACTCAGCTTTAAGTGGGAAGCATTGAATGGTAATTTCTCCAAAGTGCTCTTAGGCATCACGTTTAAACTGGAACCATTATCGATGAGCACTTTGGCTACGATATGATCCATACACTTGACTGATACGTGCAAAGCTTTATTATGCCCTCTCCCCTCGGCGGGGATTTCTTCTTGGGCGAAGGCGAGATAGTTGTTGGTAGTGATATTATTGACCAGCCCTCCAAAACCTTCTACAGAGATGTCTTGGGCCACGCGGGCCTCGTTCAGAACTTTTACTAGCAGAGCCCGATGAGGCTCGAAGCTCAGAAGTAACTCCAACAGCGAGACCCTGGCCGGGGTTTTGTTGAGCTGTTCGATAACCTTGAATTCGCTCTGCTAAATTATACGGAGGAACTCGCTGGCTTCCTCTAGCGACACCTCCTTTTTACCATCCTTTTTCTCCGGAAGACCTTTCGCTAGAATATCTTTATTCGAAGCGTGGGGTGCTTCGCCATCTTGTTCCTCCACCACTTTTCCTTTCCCCTTGATGTTTGCGGGTTGGACTGGTAGGTCCGGAGGCGCAAACACACGACTGCTACGGGTCACACCACTCGGTCCCGTGATATTTGTTACCTTAGCCGACAACGAGCTGACATCGGTGGCTTCTTCTTCCTTCCCCCACGGAGGTGTGTATCTCCATGGGACTGCGTGGCTATTTTGGTATGGGAAAGGAACAGGTTTAGCTGCTAAGGGGTGTTCGGGCTTTTGCGAAGCTGTGCCCTTGGTGAAGTATATCACCAAGGGTTTGGGCTTCGCAACACTGCTCCCATCCGTGGACTGCATGCATATATGCTGCTCCTCTCTTCCTTCACTGCTAACTTCCAGTCGACCTTGATCTATCATTCGCTGTAACAATTCCTCTACTCCCAAACACGTTTCCATGTCATGCAGCTCGCCGGAATGCAGCAAACAGGGATCCTCCTTACGCCCACTATGAGGAATCACACCTCCCTTTTGTAGGGCCTCAAAGATAAACCTCCTAGGGGTTGCCACATCCTTTAAAGGTTTAGACCTACGCGGCCTATCGGACTCAACGGCGTTAACCGCTCCCAATACCGCTCCCCCTCCATGATTGGCGAGCGGGTTGGTTTTCACATTGGGCCGATCCTCTTGGAAAGTCAGCCATCCAGCATCTATCAAATGTTGGACCTTGTATTTAAGGGCCAAGCATTTTTCAATGGAATTCCCTGGGACACCCCCATGGTACTTGCAAGTTGCGTTAGGGTCATACCACTTTGGGAAAGGGGGTTGGAGGACCTTTCCGGGAGTTACCACGGCCAAATGGTTGGCGATGAGGGACGGCAAGAGGTCTTCGTACGTCATTGGGAGTGGGGTGAATTCTTGAAATGGCCTCGGAGGGAAGTTCCTTGTTGCGTTGGAATTACCGGCCAGGCGAGTTGTGTTCGGAGTTGGAACTTGGGGAGCTTCCCTCTGGGTGGGTGCCTTAGGCTGCACAGGTGCTGAACTAGAGGCGTTCCCGGTATGAGCCGAGAAGCTCGGGTGATGTTGCGCGTACTGATGGGTACCATGAGGTGTCTGCGGGGGTTTGACCCACGCGGGCATTGAAGAGACGGCATGGGCATCTCTTTCCTTCCTTTTTGCCCCCGTTGTCCCGATTCTTTTGGCATTCGCACTCGTGGAGGAAATGTAATCGAACTTTCCTCTTTTCAACCCTACCTCAATTCTTTCCCCGGTGAACACTAGGTCCGCGAAGCTGGACGGCATGTAACCTACTAGCTTCTCATAGTAGAACACTGGCAGAGTGTCTACCATCATGGTGATCATCTCTCTCTCAACCATGGGAGGAGCCACTTGTGCCGCCAGGTCTCTCCACCGCTGTGCGTATTCTTTAAAGGTTTCGCCCTCTTTCTTGAACATATTTTGCAGCTGAGTGCGATCGGAAGCCATATCGGAATTATACTGATATTGCCTTAGGAAGGCAGTAATCAGATCCTTCCAAGTACGGATACGGGAAGCTTCCAAATTAGTGTACCAAACTACCGCAGCTCCAGCCAAGCTATCTTGAAAAAAGTGTATTAATAGCTTCTCATCCTTAGAGTGTGCGCCCATCTTGCGACAGTACATCTTAAGATGGTTCTTGGGACAAGTCGTCCCTTTATACTTGTCGAAGTCCGATACTTTGAACTTCGGGGCGATAACAACATCGGGTACTAAGCAAAGATCCGTCATGTCTGCGAACGGATAGTCCCCAAATCCTTCCACGGCTCTCAATCTCTCCTCGAGGAGATCGAGCTTCCTCCTTTCTTCAGTTGCCGGGGGCGGTCCTTCCGTGGACAAAACTATTGGTTGTGTCGTGATGTTGGGCTGAGGCAACGTGCTGGGTGCCGGCCCTTCGGGGATCGGGGGATAGAACTCGACATCCCTTCGAGCATAGTCTTGAGGGTCTTTGTGGACCTCGTCGGGCTGTTGAGGAGGCTCTATTTCAAGGACGGGAGAAGCAATATGGCCCGCATCGTCTTGCAGGACGGGTGGTGAGTAGTTGGGCGGCAATCCATAAGGGTAAGCCGCTCGGTTGTATCCCAGACGAGGGTTGCCATCGTGCCCCAGTGTGTCCCTTCCTCGTCCTACTATGTTTGAGGGAGGATGGTGCACGGTTGCCAAGAGAGTCGGGTCTGCTTCGGCAGCCGAACTGACAGCGGTAGCGGTGGCCACGTTTTTCTCCATGAGCTGCCTCATTCCTAACATGGCTTCCATCATGGAAGCC
Source organism: Glycine max (assembly GCF_000004515.6). Taxonomy (NCBI): domain Eukaryota; kingdom Viridiplantae; phylum Streptophyta; class Magnoliopsida; order Fabales; family Fabaceae; genus Glycine; species Glycine max. The sequence goes on from NC_038244.2 coordinate 31,410,902, forward strand.
ATCTATTCTTTCAGAGCCGACATGTCGGCTTTCATCTGTTCCTGTGTCTCCTCTTGATCACCCATCATTCTAGATTTGGATCTGGTGCGATAGGGATGCCTTGTGGCGCGTAGGTGTAAACCCTCATGGGGTACCCTAGTTGTCTTATAGCGAGCGTGGGATTGTAGTTAATACAACCCCTCGTTCCTATCAGTGGAATGTTTGGGTACCCTCCACATGAGAAAAGGACTCCTTCCTTTCCTTCCTTCCATCGGGGGAACCAATTGATTGTTCTACCTCCTATCCCAGCCAAAAGCTGGTCCCAATCTATTCTTCTCTTTTCAGTACACGAGCGATGGCTTTGGAGCGGACATGGGCGCCTCGTGTCTTGCTGGAACAGGTGTGAAACCAACCAAACACAGAGAGCGGGCAAGCAACAGATGATCCATGCGCTACTCTTTTCGCACCTTCGGTCAAATGTGTCAAATAAATCTGCCAAGACAGCTACCACCGGACTTTCCTTGCTATGGTGGTATGCCAAGAAAGCGTCGATTGCTGCTAGGTCTACCAAACCATCTACGTTTGGAAAGAGGACGACCCCAAAAATTAGCAATACTAACACATCCATAAACGGGACCCAATCTCTTTGACTGGCCATACCCCTCGCCTTGTCTTCTAGGTACTTCCGTGGTAGGCCCGCTATGCCATTTCGAGTCTGTTTTATGTGGTCCAAACCTCTTGCTGAATCCTTGACCACAGTTGCAATTCTGCTCAAAGAGGGGAGACACCCGGAGGAAAGATATGGTTTTCTTCCCCCGAGAGGACATCCTAGAATCTCCTCAAATTCTTCAATGGTTGGTACCAATTGGAAATCTCCGAACGTGAAGCATCTCAAAGGCTGGTCGTAGTATTGGGTGAGTGACGCAATGGCCTCTATGGATACCTCTGCTATGGTCAAATCTAAGATCTTTCCGTAAGTCTTGCGGAAGGCTTGCATTTGGAGAGGTTCCATCAACCGTCCTAATTCCTTGATGCTGGTGGTATCTAGGCCTTTAACCTTGACTTGGTAAAACCTCTTGCCGGTTGGATTTGTCCCCATGCTTACTAAAGTGAGACAAAAAGCTGGTGCAAATCAAAACTCCGATATCTCATGGGTGGAATGGATGAATGCATGAAGGAATGCATATGACACAGATGTAATTTAAGAATGTGGGTGCCCGGGACATTGTCTCCTTCTTAGACACAACGTCTAGGGGTAGCAAAGTGCCCCAACGTATGTATTTAAAATGGTGACCCGGACCCTCCGTTGATTTGTCTATAGAGGGGATCAAGACAGAACCCGTATGCGATGCATATGCAAAAGGCGCAATGCGGGAATGTACATAGTATGACAATATTCGCTGAACATAAGCAAAAGGGTATATGATACTTATGCATGGCAGTGTGAAAAATGGCACGCAGCGTGTTTGCTCCGTGCCCCTATTTAAGGGACCTATAAGGGAGAGAGCTAACTAGGCATTTTAGTGATAACCCCAAAGGTAGTCATACCTCTCTTGATGGTTTCTAGAGGTATTATCCCCTTCGAAGAACATACAGCAGCAGTAGGGACTACTAGCAACAATATGTTTTCAAAGAGGAAAACTCTAGATGAGGGTTCACTGTAATCAAGCAAGTCGGAGACCTAGCATGATCACAGATTCACCTCCACTCCTTATGTTCCTATGAACCCGGGTATAAGGCCTTTTTTCAACTCACAGTGTGTGCAAATAGTGTTGGTTTTTGTGTGCATCAAATGAATAAATATTTACCTCATGCATACATTTTAAAACGCACTAAAAGCAACAAAGAGTTTATATACACAAGAACATAAGACAAATAAAGGGAAACCAACAAAGGAGAAAGTCACGATAAAACATTGCACAAGATTTAAATGGCCTAACTCTCTAAAAACTAGTCCCCAGTGGAGTCGCCAACTGTCGCAACCTACCCTTCGGCGGGAGGGCGATGCGTGACTCGCGGGATGCGTGTTCCACGAAAGGAATACGCGCGGAGTCTCCTCCAACATTTATTTGAGGAAAACGTCGGAAAAACCGGAAAAGACGCGATCTACGAACTTTTTAAGTGAAAGGCTCGGGAGTTGTATTTACGCACGGGGAAGGTATTAGCACCCCACACGTCCGTCCCAAAGGACGACAGCCTTTAATCGAATGTGCAAATATGACTTTGATTTTTACGTTCCCTTTTTATGTCTTTATATCCTTTATACCCTTTTTATATTTTTCTCTTTTTGTGGTCGACAAGGGCGTTTCCCTTTGGTCCTACGTATTCCTCAATTGCGATGAGGAAATCAGACCTACGTAGTTCTTTCTTATCAAGTGATTCTTTTTTACTTAAAAGGTGATCATTTTAAGGCGTTGGACCTTGAAAATGATCCATTTTACTTAGTAAGAATTTGAAATGATAAACTTCAAAAACCTATTTTTATGGACGAGCTTGACTAGGCGAGTTGATTTTAGCCTTAGTTTCACTTTAGTTATTAGTCAATTCAATTAAGAATGAGAAATCCCAAAGAGAAAACGTCCGATTGATTTTCCGCTTTATTTTACTAAAAGACATTTTTTTTATTATTATATTATTATTTTACCTTTTTTTTCTATTTCCAACGTGGTTGCGGCACGACCGATCGGTCGGAATTCATTTCAACCAAAGTTAACGGATAATACAATTCAAACGATCGGTGGAAATTTATTTTATTTTTAGTTTAAGTGAGAAATGACTTAAATAAAATGGCTTAAGCACGTCAAAAGGGGGTATAAAAAATAAATGAAACGAGAATAAAAATACATGAAACCAAGTGTGGACCACCACGGGTACATAGAATGAATTGAAAAGCTTGGTTTGAGGTACTTACCCGTTGAAGACTGAAGAACGATGAAGAAGGAATGAAGAACGTCGAAAAACGGTCGAAAACCTTTGCGAAATCACTCACGGAAACGTTATGGAAGCGCCTCGGCTTGGATTTTCTTCACGGAAACAATTTTTCTAAGCAAATTCGAAAGAGAGAGAAGTGCCTAAGGGGCTGAACCCTTTTCTACTTCACTTCTCCCCCTATTTAAAGAAAATTGGGGGAGAAGCTTGCCACCCAGCTCGCCCAGGCGAGCAGGGTTGCTTCCTCCAGAAGTAACAACCTTCTGGAGGAATCTTCTGGAGGGCCCAAGTGGGCCTGGTTGCTATTTGCACCCCCATTTTTACTAAGTACACCCCCTGCCTTTTTTGGTGATTCTTTTTTCGTAAAGTTACGGAAACTTACGAATTTCGTAACGATACTTGTTTTCTTTCCGTAATGTTACGGAACCTTGCGGATTACATAATCATCCCCTTTTTTTACTTACGGAATGTTACGGAACCTCACTAATTGTGCAACGATGCTTCCATTTGATTTCCGGTGTGTCACGGAACCTTACGGATTGTGCATCAATATTTTCTTTTGTTTTCCGGCATGTCCCGGAATTTCACAAATTGCCTAATGATGGGTGTCAAACACCTCACAAGGACCAAACAAAAGTTTACATGTCATCAAGCAAAGGTCCCCGGATGAAATTAGGGTATGACAGGTGGGAACTTTGGCTTTGAGTGTTCTTGGCCTTTTCCTTTTCTGTTTTTGTTTAGTGCGGGGCAAACAAGTCACCGACGCACAGGATTTTGGTTGGTAATCAAAGGGAGAGGGCCATTTCAAGTTGTGGTTTCCTTTCTTTTTGTGCTTACTTGGTGATAACTCTGTATTTGTCCAAATGTTGTCTGGTCCAAAGACCTTTCTGTATATTTCTTTTGTTTTCTTCCGATCTTTGATTGGGAATTTTTTCTTTTTTGCTTTCTCCCACTCTTCGATTGGGAATTTTCTCTTTTTGTTTTCTCCCGCTCTTTTGATTGGGAATTTCCTTTCTTTTTTGCTTTCTCCCACTCTTCGATTGGGAATTTTCTCTTTTTGTTTTCTTCCGCTCTTTTGATTGGGAATTTCCTTTCTTTTTTTCCTTTCTCCCACTCTTCGATTGGGAATTTTCTCTTTTTGTTTTCTTCTAAGGGCAAGGATTGACATTCTCACCCTGGGCCAAGGTTTATGGTAAATTGGGATTTTGGCTCAAGGCTTGTAGCACGACTGGACATGATATATGTCAGGGTTTGGTTCGATTCAAGGATAAAAGGGAATGTCCCACATTATTTCCATGACACAAATGCAACAATGATGATTTGGAAATTTTATGCAAAACTAGTCTTGCATGCACCTATGTGGACACTCAAGTGTCGAAAACTTTTTGGTCATGTGATGCTAGGGCTCAGGATTCATTTTTCCTATTTAAGTCAACCCAGTGTTTCCAAAATATGTTCTTTTAATAATTTGTGCATTCATCCGAGTCTATATTGGGTGTTCGGAAAAATTTTCACAGCATTTACCCTTCAGGTGTATACACATTTTTTTTCAAAAGCTAGTTATGATCAGTGAATTCTTTCAAAGAAAAGTTGGAAATTATCTCTTTTCACGAGCATGTTGGTTTTTCAGCTAGACAACTTATTTTTCTTTTTTCTCTCTTTTTTTTTCCTTTTTATCATTTGTTTATTTCTTTTTCTTGCTTGTTTTTGTTGTTGTTTTTTTTTTCTCATGAGGTATTTTGCTACCTAAACATGTGTATATTTTTGTGAGGTATTTTTGCTATATACATGCATATCCAAGGTATCATGCTACCTAAACATACATATATATTTTGTGAAGTATTTTTGCTACATACATGCATATCCAAGGTATCTTGCTACCTAAACATATATATTTATATATATATATATATTGTGAGGTATGACTACCTCTCGAGCTTTTGCTTGTTTTATTTAAATTCCTAGGATCATGAGCAACTAGGTGTGTCCTACTATAACTTGTGAAACAAAAGGTGATCAAATAACAACCAGAAATTTAAAAGTTACTAGGTTGCCTCCTAGTAGCGCTTGTTTAACGTCTTGAGTTGGACACATGATGACTTGTCGGTCACGGACCTAGTACTTTGCTTACCTTTGGCTTTGGACTTGGTCGCCTATTGGTCGACCATGTGTCATAAGCAATACTCTAACCTTTTTGTGGATGAGCTGAGGGGCTTTGGAGGTGGCGACGGTGCATTTGTTGCCTGTTGCTGGGCATCCCCAGGCTGTTGTGGTGTCTCGCCCTGTGCCTGCCTGGGGGTGCAGTACTTCTTGATGAAAACTCGATTAGTAGGGGACCTGATGACCTTGTTGGGGGAAACAGGCACTCCGTAGAACTGACAGAGGCCCATAATCAGAGTTGGAAACCCCAGGACCCTGTTGGACTTCTTTAGGTCCACTGGGTGTCCTACAGGCGTGACCCCTGCAAACAATAGATGACATCAGAAATCAGTTTAAACCATATGCATACTTACCTATGTCGCGATGGCATGACCTTGCCGGGGGGTACGGGCACCCTGTAGGACTGATAGAGGCCCGTAACCAGAGTTGGAAACCCCAGGGCCTTGTTGGACTTCTCCGGGTCCACTTGGTGTCTAGTGGGCGCGATCCCTGCAAATAATAGATGGCATTAAAAATCAGTTGAACCATATGCATACTTACCTATGTCATGACGGCACAGACCAACTGATACTTTCGCAAGGGGAGATCGGCATTGCGGTCGCTGGGCAGAATGTTGCTAAGTAGCAACGTCATTTATATCTGTGTAAGAGTGGTCTTGTTGGTGCGCATGATCCACACTCGTCTCTTTGCAGTGGCACGGGTGAAACCTTGCCCCAGTATGCACAGTAGCTGGCGATAGCCTTCCTCTGGTTGTGCTCGCACAGTTGGCCCTCCTTTGAGATCAAGGGGTGGCCCGGGAAAAACAATGGTTGAAGGGAAATTACTGGTCCCTTAACCGAGAGCCCAAGTCTTGGTTAAGCATTAAGGGAAGAGGACCTTAAATCCTCTTAAGGTATGGATATGGAGCCCACTAAAAGTGAGGACACGTAGCCTTCAAAAGGCAAGGGAGAGTACAGCCCTCCGAAGGCAAGGATGTGTCACCCTCTAAAGGCGAGAGCGTGCAACCTTCTCAAAAGGGGGACGTGTAGTCCTCTGAAGGCGAGGGCGTGTAGCCCTCCAAAGGCGAGGACGTGTAGTCCTCTCAAGGGGAGGACATATAGTCCTCTGAAGACGAGGGCGTGCAGCCCTCCGAAGGCGAGGACGTGTAGTCCTCTCAAGGCGAGAACATCTAGTCCTCTGAAGGTGAGGGCGTGTAGCCCTTTGAAGATGAGGGCATGTAGCCCTTTGAAGGTGAGGGCGTGTAGTCCTCTGGAGGTGAGGGCGTGTAGCCCTTTTGATGAGGGCGTATAGCCCTTTGAAGGCGAGAACAGGTAGTCCGCTGAAGGTGAGGGCATGCAGCCCTTTGAAGGCGAGCACATGTAGTCCTTTGAAGGTGAAGGTACATGACCCTCTGAAGGTGAGGACGTGTAGTCCTCTGAAGGTGAGGGCGTGTAGCCCTCTGATGGCAAGAACGTGTAGTCCTTTGAAGGCGAGGACGTGTAGTCCTCTAAAGGTGAGGGCGTGTAGCCCTTTGAAGATGAGGGCGTATAGCCCTTTGAAGGTGAGGGCGTGTAGTCCTGTGAAGGCGAGGACAGGTAGTCCTCTGAAGGTGAGGGCATGCAGCCCTTTGAAGGCGAGGACGTGTAGTCCTCTGAAGGTGAAGGTACATGACCCTCTGAAGGCGAGGACGTGTAGTCCTCTGAAGATAAGGGCATGCAGCCCTCTGATGGCAAGGACGTGTAGTCCTCTGAAGGCGAGGACGTGTAGTCCTCTGAAGGTGAGGGCCTGCAGCCCTCTGAAGGTGAGGACGTGTAGTCCTCTAAAGGTGATGGTACATGACCCTCTGAAGGCAAGGACGTGTAGTCCTCTGAAGGTGAGGGCGTGCAGCCCTCTGATGGCGAGGACGTGTAGTCCTCTGATAGCGAGGACGTGTAGTCCTCTAAAGGCGAGGACATGTAGTCCTCTAAAGGTGAGGGCGTGCAGCCCTCTGAAGGCGAGGACGTGTAGTCCTCTAAAAGCGAGGACGTGTAGTCCTCTGATGGCGAGGACTCATAATCCTCTGATGGCGAGGACATGTAGTCCTCTGAAGGTGAGGGCGTGCAGCCATCTGAAGGCGAGGACGTGTAGTCCTCAGAAGGTGAGGGCGTGTAGCCCTATGAAGGTGAGGAGGTGTAGTCCTCTGAAGATGAGGAGGTGTAGTCCTCTGAAGATGAGGATGTTTTTCCCTCTGAAGTGGAGGACGTGTAGTCCTATGAAGGCGAGGGCGTGTAGCCCTCTGAAGGTGAGGACATGTAGTCCTCTGAAAGTAAGGACATGTAGTCCTCGGAAGTGAGGGCGTGTAGCCCTACGAAGGCAAGGGAAAGGACGTGTTTTATTCAGAAAGTCATATCTAGTCAAGATCAGGGCGACCATACAAGTTTCCTGGCGATTTCTAATTATATGGGTCATTAAATCTATCATATGCTAACAATAACCGAGAAGTCTGTGGATCTCCTCGGGGGCGGAGTAGGTGTCTGCCATCGCTTTAGCCTTGGCTAGTAATCGGGGAAGTTCTTGACTCCCGTTCAAGGTAAGAGCAAATCGGTCCATCCACATTGTTGCCTCCTGATGTAACGTGTCGATCACCCTTCCTCTAGCCTCCTTTTCTGCGTACACTTGGGCATATTCGTCCGCCACTCTATGCTCGTGGGCCGTAGCTAGATTTAGTTCTTCTTGGTAGTTGCTGATGATAGCTAACATGTTGGTCTCTGTTCCGCATAACCGCTGAGACAAGTTTCTTTTGGACCTTGAGCAAACCTTCAACTCATCTTTCAAGATCAAACTGTCTACTCGTGATTGGTCCTTTTCCTCTCTCCAGAGCTTAAGCTCGCTGTTGCTGCCCCATAGAGCCCCTCAGAACTTGTTTCGGCCATGCTCTTCCCTACAAGCCCTCTTGGTTTCTCGTTCCAAGGCTTTGGTGGTAGCCACATTTACATCTCTCAGTTCGGTATTCTCTTTTCGGATTTTTAGAGCTGCTGATTTGAACCTTTCTTTAACTGTTTGGGCTTGCTCAAGTTTCGCCCTAAGGGCCTACACTTCTTCGTCTTCCTTCGGTGCCTCACCTTCCTCCCTTTTAGTGGTTCTCCAACTTAAGAGCCAATCCAAACCTTGCACGTGGGCTCTTAACCACTTACGGTAGCCACCGATGGGCCCATTGTTACTTCCCCTGAGTTCTTTATCCTTCTTTTGAAACACCTCCTGTCGCAACATGCCCTCTTGCGGGCAAGCGAGGCGAGGCTCACGGGTGTGCTTTCCAAAGGAGGAAAGATGTGCGGAGTCGCCACCAACGTTTATTTGTGGAAAACGTCGGAAAAACCGAAGGAAACCGGTCAAAATGAAAATTCTAAGTTCGGGAGTTGTATTTACTTTTGAGGAAGGTATTAGCACCTCTCACGTTTGTCTTAATGGACAACAACCTATTTTTTAGAATTGTGGAAATTGTGTTACCTTAACTTTTATTTCTTTTTATTTTTTGAGGTCGACAAAAGCAGGGCTTTTGCTCCTACGTACCCTCCATCGATGAGGAAATCAGACCTACGTAGTTCTTTCTTAAGGGTGAATCAGCGATTCTTTTTACTTGAAAGGTGATCATTTTAAAGCGTTGGACCTTAAAAAATGATCCATTTACTTGGTTAGAAAAAGCTGAGATAAAACTTTCAAGTCCTTTTTAGTGATTTTTTGGTGGACGAGCTTGACTTGGCGAATTGATTTTAGCCTTAGTTTCGCTTTAGTTATTAGTCAATTCAATTAAGAATGAGAAATCCCAAAGAGAAAACGTCCGATTGATTTTTGTGCTTCATTTTACTAAAAGATATTTTTTTGATTACTATATTATTATTTTACCTCTTTTTTTATTTCCAACGTGGTTACGACACGACCGAACGGTCGGAATTCATTTTAACAGAAATTAACGACTACTACAATTCAAATGATCGGTGGAAATTTATTTTATTTTTAGATTAGGTGCGAAATGACTTAAATAAATTATTGAAGCACGTCAAAAGGGGGTACGGAAAGTAAATGAAATGAGAATAAAAGTACACAAAACAAATGGGGACCACCCTGGGTACATTGAATGAATTGAAAAGCTCGATTTGGAAACTTACCCGTTGAAGAACGAAGAACGGATGAAGAACGGAGGAAAACCTTCACGGATTTGCTTACGGAAACATCTCGGAAGCGTTATGGAAGCACCTCGGCTTGCATTTTCTTCACGGAAACAATTTTTTTCACCCAAAACAGCTGAAATACCTCACCAGGGGCATCCGGGATCCTTAGAACAGTCCCCTTCAGCATATTTATAAGAAAAAGGGGGAGGAGGTTGCCGCCCAGCTCGCCCAGGCGAGCTAGGTTGCTTCCTTCAGAAGCAATCCAGCTTCAAAAAAACATTCTGCAAGGCCCAATTCAAAATTTCGAAATTGCTATTTGCACCCCCCCAATTTTGATAAGTTCACCCCCTTCTTTCGTAATTTACAGAAAAGTTACCGAAGCATATAGGACTTGATTTTCTTCTTTTTTTTTTCTCTTCCCTCTCACCCGTATTAAGTTAAATATGCTTATTTAGGGTTATGGGAATTTTACGGGAGCATTACGGGTGTCCCAGAAGCCCCGGAATCCCATTTTTTAACAAAACGGGGGAGGTGGTTGCCACCTAGCTCGCCCAGGCGAGCTAGGTTGCTTCCACCTTAAGCAGGAAATTGCCCAGAAACCTCTAGAAGGACCCAGATTTGAAAATTACTATTTGCACCCCTATTTTACTAAATACACCCCCTTTGCCCCTTTTTTTGCTGATTCTTTTTCCGTAACGTTACGAAACTTTACGAATTTTGTAACGATACCTATTTTCTTTCTGTAAGGTTACGAATCCTTACGGATCATGTATTTACTCTTTTTAGCTTTCGAAGAAGTTACGGAAACTCACGGATTGCGCAACAACACCTCTTTTCGATTTCCGCCACATTTACGGAATTTCACGGATCGCGTAAGCCTGCATCCTTTTGATTTCCGGCATGTCTCGGGACTTCACATATTGTGCAACAAAGGATGCCAAGTATCTCAAAGCGGCCAATCAAAGGTTGCATGTCATCAAGTAATAATCCCCGGACGAAATTAGGGTATGACACCTCCCATGCTTTGCGGACCTTCTGAAGTGTCTCCATGTTGGTCTCATTGAAACCTCGTGAAATGACAGGCGCGATCTCTTCCTATATTGGTGCTCATCTCATAGGGTAGCCAAGTTGTCTTATAGCAAGAACAAGATTGTACCTAATGCAACCCCTTGTCCCTATCAGGGGAACATTCGGGAATCCTCTGCACGAAATAAGAACTCCGATTCTTCCTTTTTTCCATCGAGGGAACCAGTTGATAGACGCTCCTTCTTTGTTTGCTAAGAGTTGGTCCCAATTTGCGCCTCCTTTCTCTGTGCATGAACGGTGGCTTTCTAGCGGGGAAGCATGCCTCACCTCTTGGGGAAAAAGGTGTGAAACCAACCATACATAAAGAGCTGGAGTACAACAAACAATCCTCGTACTGCTCTTCTCACATCTTCGGTCGAAGGTGTCATATAGGTCGGCTAACATAGTGACAACCGGGCTTTCCTTGTGGTTATGATAGGCGAGAAAAGCGTTGATTGCTGCTAGGTCCACCAAACCATCCACATTCGGAAAGAGGACTCCTCCGAAGATCAACAGTGTGAGAATGTCTATGAACGAGGCCCAGTGGCCTCTACCTGCCAAGATTCTTGCTTTTACCTCCAAACATTTTCTCAGTATTCCAACCGCCCCATTTTCGACTTGCTTTCCGCAGTCTAATTCCTGTGCCGAGATTTGGACTATCTTAGAAATCCTAGCTAATGAGGGATAGAACCCTGAGAAGAGGTATGGTCTCCTTCCCCCTAGAGGACATCCTAGGATCTCTTCAAATTCTTCAACCATGGGTGATAGCTGGAAGTCCCCAAAGGTGAAGCATCTCAACGGGCTGATCATAATACTGGGTGAGGGAGGCAATGGCCACTGTGGAGACTTCTGCCATGGCTAGGTCCCAGATTTTACCGTAAGCTTTGTGAAACGCTTGTTGCTGGAGCTGACCCATCAATTGCCCCAATCCTTTTAGACTGGTGGTTCCTAGGCTCTTGACCTTGACTTGATAGAACCTCTTCTTTCTTCTTCTTTTTTGTTTTTTAAGCGAAGGCGCTTGACTCGATCCCATGTTTTACTAAAGTGAAACAAAACCCAGTGCGAAACAAAACTCCGACATCTATCATGGGTGGAATGGATGAATGCATGAAGAAAATGCATATGATACAGATGCAATTTACGAATACGGGAGCCTAGGAAATTGTCCCCTTCTTAGATACAACATTTGGGCAGCATGGCGCCCAACGTATGTTTTAAGAAGGTGACTCGGACCCTCCAACAATTTGCCAAAGTGAGGGGATCAAAGACGAAACCCGTGCATGATGCATATGCGAAATGCACAACACGGGGATGTACATAGTACGACAATATTCATAAACGAATATAAGCAAAAAGGGTACATGACACTTTATGCATGGCAGTGTGAAAAATGGCACGCAGCGTGTTTGCTCCGTACCCCTATTTAAAGGACCTATATGGGAGGGAGCTAAAAAGGGCTTTTAGTGATAATTCCCAAGGTGGTCATATCTCTCTTGATGGTCTCTAGAGGTATCATCCTCTTCGAAGAACACATTGCCGCAGTAGGGACTACTAGCAACAATATGTTATCAAAGAGAAAAACTCTAGATGAGGGTTCACTGTAATCAAGCAAGTCGGAGACCTAGCATGATCACAGATTCACCTCCACTCCTTAAGTTCCCATGGACCCGGGTATAGGGCCCTTTTTTTCAACTCACAGTGTGTGCAAATAGTGTTGGTGTTTGTGTGCATCAAATGAATAAATATTTACCTCATGCATACATTTTAAAACGCACTAAAAGCATTAAAGAGTTATATATACAAGAACATAAGAAAAATAAAGGGAAGCCAACAAAGGAGAAAGTCATGGTAAAACATTTGCACAAGATTAAATGGCCTAACTATCTAAAAACAATCCCCAGTGGAGTCGCCAACTGTCGCAACCTACCCTTCGGCGGGAGGGCGACGCGGGGCTCGCGGGTGCATGTTCCAAGAAAGGAATACGTGCGAAGTCGCCACCGGCGTTTATTTGAGGAAAACGTCAAAAAAACTGGAAAAGACGTGATCTACGAATTTTAAGTGAAATGTTCGGGAGTTGTATTTACGCACGGAGAAGGTATTAGCACCTCACGCGTCTATCACAAGAGACGACAGCCTTTAATTAAGTGTGCAAACATGACTTCAATTTTTATGTTCCCTTTTTACATTTTTGTTTCTTTTTGTACTTTTTTTATTTTTATCTTTTTGCGGTCGACAAGGGCGTTTCCCTTTGCTCCTACGTATTCCTCAATTGTGATGAGAAAATCAGACCTACGTAGTTCTTTTGTGAACAAAGCGTTTTGGTTATTTTTTTATCCTTTTTTGCAAGATATGTTTTTTTGAATGAAAGGTCATTTAAGGCGCTAGACCATTAGACAATATTTCGATTCTTTTGAAAAGTGAGAAAACATTAAGGCATTGGACCATTAATGATTTCTTTATTTTTGAAAGAGGTAACAAAGTTACATATTGTTTTTAGGCTTTTTAGAAATCTACACTTAACGAATAAAAGCGAAAAAGACCATTTCAAGGCGTTGGACCTTTGAAAATGGCTTTTTTAGGCGATGACAAAAGTTTGGTTTATGAATTGATTTTAACCTTAGTTTCACTTTGGTTATTAGTCAATTCAATTAAGAAAGAAAAATCCCAAAGAGAAACGTCCGATTGATTTTTTTGTTTTATTTTACTAAAAGATATTTTTTTATTATATTATTATTATTTTACCTCTTTTTGGTTTCCAACGTGATTACGGCATGACCGAACGGTCAGATTTCATTTTTAACAGAAATTAACGGATATTACAATTCAAATGATCAGTGGAAATTTATTTTATTTTTTGATTAGGCAAGAAAATGACTTAAGTAAATGACTAAAGCACATCAAAAGGGGGTACGGAAAGTAAATGAAACGAAAATAAAAGTACACGAAACAAATGAGGACCACTAAGGGTACATAGAATGAATTGAAAAGTTCAATTTCGGGAACTTATCGGTTGAAGACCGAAGAACGACGAAGAACGAACGAAGAACGTCGAAGAACGGTTGAAAATCTTCGCGAAATCACCCACGGAAACGTTACGGAAGCGCCTCGGCTTGGATTTTCTTCACGGAAACAATTTTTTTCACTAATTTCAAGTGATCTCGAAATACCAAGAGGGCTGAACCTTTTTTTCCTTCATTCCTCCCCCTATTTATAGGAAAATAGGGGAGGAGCTTGCCACCCAGCTAGCCCAGGCGAGCTAGGTTTCTTCCTCTAGAAGCAACCACCTTCTGGAGGAATATCCTGGAAGGCCAAAGTGGGCCTGGTTGCTATTTGAACCCCCATTTTTACTAAATACACCCCCTACCTTTTTTGGTGATTCTTTTTCCGTAAAGTTACGGAAACTTACGAATTTCGTAACGATACTTGTTTTCTTTCCGTAATGTTGCGGAACCTTATGGATTACGTAATCATCCCTTTTTTGCCTTCCGGAACGTTACGAAACTTTACGGATTGCGCACTAACACTTCCTTTTAATTTCTGGCATGTCACGTAACTTCACGGATTGTGTTACAACGCTTTTCTTTTGGCTTCCGGCAGGTCTCGGAACTTCACAAATTGCCTAACGATGGGTGCCAAATACCTCGAAGTGGTCAAACAAGGGTCGCATCCCCACAATGGATGGTCCCCGGACGAAATTAGGGTATGACAGTGCCCAAAATGGGTATTATTAGGGACCAAATCCCTAAAATAGGTGGTATGATGAATGTTTTGAATGGTGCAACACTCTTTTGTAAAATCACTCGTGCACCCAACATCTTCATGATTTGTGTACATAGGGACTCATTAGGTAGGTTTGTTCTTATTTTTAGTTTCAATAAAAACTTAGGTACTCATATGGGACACCTTAGGTTTGTCATACTTTTTGGTAGGAATAATCAATATGAAAATACAGAAAAAGGTATGTTTTATTGTATTACTTTTCTTAATTTTTTAAATAGTGATCAAGGGATTGCCATGAACCCTAAGAGAATAAAGGTCATCCTTGAGTGGCCCACTCCACCAAGTATAAGAAAAATTTGGGGCTTCCATGACTTAACAAACTTTTACAAAAGGTTTGTCCTATATTCTTCTATACTTGTAGCACCATTCATTGAGTTGATGAGGAACCATGTTCCTTCATGGGAAGATGCCCGGGAAATGGGTTTTCAGACCTTACCTTACTTCAACATACCAAACACCACTAATACATATGTTTTTTTTTCTTTTTACAGGTGTTGAGGAAAAAAGCCCAGAGTTTCAAGAAACTCGGGATTTGAGGTCAAATCCTTTTCAAAGGGGAGGGAATGATGCAATCCAACTCCGTAAGGGCATTGGATAGAAGGCTCCAAGAAGATTGGGCCAAAGATGCAAGAGAAGGCCTTACGGTCGGGTAGATTTCGGGCTCATGGGCTAAGTATGAGCCTGCTTATCTTTGTACATATTAGATTAAGGTTTCATTCTTTTTCTGGCCTTGTATTTAGGGCTCCATAATATAGGTAAGGTACCCTAGAAATGTAGGATTTTTCAGCCTTTGTATTTTAGGGCATCTAGAGTAGTTTTTGTATTAGGGGTAGTTTTGTAATTTCACATGCATTAAGTGAATATTTGATGTGTGTGTTGGAAAATAAATTTAATTGAATTGGGAGAAGCCCAATCCAATTATATTTTAGAGGGGGAGGTGAGCATTTGCTTGTTACACCCCATTGCCACATCATATAGTCACACTTTGTGCATGTCCTTCATGTTTTACATGCCTCATGACACCTAAGCACACTTAGTGGAGAATCTTGGACTTGATCTTGGATTAGTGGGCTGAACCATAACTAAAATTCACTAATCATATTTAGTGAAATTTTGGCTCCACAAATTCAATTTCAAATCCAAGTGAAATTTGAATAAAAATTCAAATTTCCCTCCAATTTTGTGTGACACTTAGGCTATAAATAGAGGTCATGTGTATGCATTTTTTTCAATTTGAACATTTGAAAATTAAACTTCAGATTTCAAAGCTCTCTTAGAGCACAAAATTTCGTGCTCTTCTTTCTCTCTCCCGTCATTCATCTCATTCTTCCTCCAAGCTCTTATCCATGGCCTTCTATGGTGGTGAGCTTCTTCTAGACTCATCTTTTCCTTGAAGTGACATCTCCTCTCTCTCTTCCTTCTCCATTCCACTGCCATTCATCTTCCAAGAAGCAAAGGAATCCATTGATGAAGAATATCCTAGGCCTATAAGCTCCAATGGAGCTTACATCAAGTTGGTCCTTCCTTAAGGAGAGATGGGTCCAACTGAGAGAGGGAGAATACACTGAGTTCCAGGAGGAAGTTGCTAGGAGGCAATGGACTTAACTCGCAGGGCCCATGGCCAAATATGACCCAGAAATAGTCATGGAATTCTATGCTAATGCATGGCCCACAGAGGATGGAGTTAGGGACAAGCGCTCCTGGGTGCGGGGCCAATGGGTCCCCTTTGTTGAAGATTCCATTAATTAGTTCTTAGGGCATCCGTTGGTGTTGGAAGAAGGGCAATGTTGTGAGTTTAGCAAGAGAGGAGTTAGGCTTAGGGATTTGATGAGGAGGCCATAGGCCATCTGCTGTGTGTTCTAGGGCAGGACTTCGCACAAAGTGTGACGAGAAGACGGGTGTGGATCATGCGCACTAGCATGACCACCCTAACATAGATCTGGATGACGCTGCTTCTCAGCAACATACTCCCTAGCGATCATAATTCAGATCTTCCCTTGCCAAAGTGCCAACTGGTCTACGCCATCTTGACTCAGGTTAGTATTAATGTGGCCTAGCTAATCTCGGACACCATTTACCAATTTGTAGGGGTTGCACCTCCCAGACATCTAGTGGACCCGGAAAAGTCCAATAGAGCATTGGGGTTTTCGGCCTTTATCATGGGTCTCTGCCAATTCTGTGGGGTGCCGGTTACTCCCACAAAGCTTATCTGGCCTTCCATTAACAGGACCTTTATAGAAAAGTACTGCATGCCAAGGCAGGCACAACAGCAGGGGCAAGACCATCAGCAGCCAGCCACAGATGCACCACCACCCCCTCTATAGCAGCCACCATCCCTAGAGTCCATCCATGCTCACATGCAGAGGATGGAACTCTATATGCAGCATGTGGCCGACTAGCAAGTGGTCAATCATAGGGGTCAGGTGTAGTTGAATGAGAGCTTTTACCAGTACACCCTGCATTAGCAGAGCCAGGATCCCAGTCCTTACTCATGGTCTACTCCCGAGCAGTTCAGGGCCACAACTGCATGGCCTAGAGATAGGCCCAATTTCCAGGTAGGGGCAAGACCCGCAGGGAATGATGTAAGCTCCATTGGAGCTTGTAGGCCTTGGATCTTCTTCATCAATGGATTCCTTTGCTTCTTGGAAGATGAATGGCAGCGGAATGGAGAAGGAAGAGAGAGATAAGATGCCACTTCAAGGAGAAGAAGAGTCTAGAAGAAGCTCACCACCATAGGAGGCCATGGATAAGAGCTTGGAGGAAGAAGGAGATGAATGAAGGTAGAGGAATAGAAGAGCACGAAATTTTATGCTCTAAAAGAGCTCTGAAATCTGAAGTTTAATTTTCAAATGATCAAAGTTGAAACATGCAAACACATGACCTCTATTTATAGCCTAAGTGTCACACAAAATTGGAGGGAAATTTGAATTTCAATTCAAATTTCACTTGAATTTGAAATTGAATTTGTGGAGCCAAACTTTGGAGCCAAAATTTCACTAATTATGATTAGTGAATTTTAGTTATGGTTCAGCCCACTAATCCAAGATCAATTCCAAGATTCTCCACTAAGTGTGCTTAGGTGTCATGAGGCATGTAAAGCATGAAGGACATGCACAAAGTGTGACTATATGATGTGGTAATGGGGTGTAGTAAGCAAATGCTCACCTCCCCCTCTAAAATTTAATCGGATTGGGCTTCTACCAATTCAATTAATTTTTTTTCCAACCACACACATCAAATATTCACTTAGTGCATGTGAAATTACAAAGCTACCCCTAATACAAAAACTAGTCTAGGTGCCCTAAAATACAAGGGTTGAAAAATCCTATATTTCTAGGGTACTTTACCTACATTATGGAGCCCTAAATACAAGGACCAAATATAAGAACATCCTAATCTAATATGTACAAAGATAATTGGACCCAACCTTGGCCCATGGGCTCAGAAATCTACATTGAGGTTCATGAGAACCCTAGGGCCTTGCTCAGCAGCTCTAGCCCAATCCTCTTGGAGCCTCTTGCTCATGGCTCTAGTGACTGGTCCCTTCCTATGGAGGATTGCATCAGGGACCCCCGGAGATGAAGATGGAGCTCAAGAAGGCGAGGACATGGCCGATGTGATGGCCTTCTTCCTTTGAGGAGGCTGAGCCGCTTGACCATGATCGCTTAAAACTGTGAACTCGTCTTTATTTTATTTTTATTGCTTTCAGTATTTGTTTGTTATCTCATTGTGATGTAACTTGACTTTATTTTATCGCTCTCAATATTTGTTTGTTATCTCATTGTGATGGAACTTGACTTTATTTTATCGCTACCAGTGTGTTGACGTTGTTATTTGATTGTGATGGAACTCGTCTCTAGTTTATCGCTTCCAACATGTTGTCGTGTTATTTTGTTGTGATGATTTGTTTGAAACAGATGGAAAAACTAAACAAAAAGGGGATTTTTGTATGGTTTTCTTTCTTTCACACGTTCTTTGTCCCTTTAATAAGTGCAGTCTCAGGTTATAACTTCGCCTAGGATTTGAACTTTTTCTATAAAAAAAACTAAAACTAATATGCTTTTGAAAAAAGAAGTGATTTCCAGTTTTCTTTGGAAAATTCACAGATCAAAGCACGAAAAGGTTTTTTTTTTTTAAAAAAAGAAATGTACACCTAGAGGGTGAAAACAATGAAACACTTTCCTGAATGCCAAAATGGACTTGGATGTTTGTATGACTTGATAAAAAGAGCAATCATTGAAATGCTGATTTGGCTTGAATGTGGAAACAAACCCTGAGCCTTAGTGTTTGCATGGCCACAAAGCCTTATATTTGAGTGTCCACATGGATGTGCGCTATGATTAAATTTTGCATGAATTTCTAATTATCATAATATGCGTTTCTTAGAAATGGTTTGGGCATTCCCATCTTTCTGAGCCATTTGGCTAAACAAATATCCCGACATACATTATGTCCCACCATTTGCAGGTCTTTTGAGCCAAACATTGACCTAGGCTGGAAATTTCCAACCTTACCTTAGGATGAGAAAGCAGGAGAGTCTTCCAAGCGAAGCTTCTATTATCCTGGTTTAGAGGTTTTCGTCAAAAAAGAAGAAGAGAAAAACAAAAGAAAAAAAACACAAAGAAAAAAAAACAACAAGGAAAGGAAGCAAAAGAAAGAAAAAAGAGAAAGAGAAAGAATTAATCAATCAAAGATAGAGAAGAGCAAAGGAAAATAGAAAAGAAAACAAGTTCTTTGGACCAGACAATGTCTGAACAATGTGCAGAATTGTCGGAAAGAAAAATAAAAGAGAAGAGCAATAGTAACTTGGTTAAGACATGGGGGGTGTGAAGTGATCGCCTTCTTTAGTTACAAAAAAATTTTTTGTGTCTGCTCTCATGTCCCACACCAAACAAAAGGGAAAAGGGAAAGGCCAGAACAACCTGATGTAAGCTCCATTGGAGCTTGCAGGCCTAGGATCTTCTTCATCAATCAATTCCTTTGCTTCTTGGAAGATGAATGGAAGAAGAATGGAGAAGGAAGAGAGAGAGGAGACGCCACTTCCAGGAGAAGATGAGTTTAGAAGAAGATCACCATCATAGGAGGCCATGGATAAGAGCTTGGAGGAAGAAGGAGATGAATGAAAGGAGAGGAAGAGAAGAGCACGAAATTCTGTGCTCTAAAAGAGCTTTGAAATATCAAGTTTAATTTTCAAATGATCAAAGTTCGAAAAATGCACACACACAACTTCTATTTATAGCCTTAGTGTCACACAAAATTGGAGGGAAATTTGAATTTCTATTCAAATTTCACTTGAATTTGAAATTGAATTTATGGAGCCAAATTTTGGAGCCAAAATTTCACTAATTATGATTAGTGAATTTCAGATATGGTTCAGCCCACTAATCTAAGATCAAGTCCAAGATTCTCCACTAAGTGTGCTTAGGTGTCATGAGGCATGTAAAGCATGAAGGACATGCACAAAGTGTGACTATATGATGTGGCAATGGGGTGTAGCAAGCAAATGCTCACCTCCCCCTCTAAAATTTAATTGGATTAGGCTTCTACTAATTCAATTAAATTTATTTCTCAACACACACATCAAATATTCACTTAATGCATGTGAAATTACAAAACTACCCCTAATACAAAAACTAGTCTAGGTGCCCTAAAATAGAAGGGCTGGAAAATCCTACATTTCTAGGGTACCCTACCTACATTATGGAGCCCTATGATGCAATCCTACCCTCCAAGGGCACATTGGATAGAAGACTCCAAAAGGATTGGGCCAGAGATGCAAGAGAAGGCCCTAAGGTTCTCATGAGCCTTAGGATAGATTTTCAGCCCATAGTCAAGAGGAGACTACTTCTTACCCTTCCTTTAGTGGAAGTGAAGATGATGTAAGGGGTGAAGAGTCTAGTGAGGAAGTCTACCCCCATGAAGAAGGTGACCTCTTAATAGTTAGAAGACTCCTTGGAGGTCAATCTTGTGATCTATCTCAATCCCAAAGAGAGAACATCTTTCATACAAGATGCAAAATTTTAGATAAAACTTGTTCTCTCATTATGGATAGTGGATCTTGTTGCAATTGTTGTAGCACAAGATTAGTTTCCAAGTTGCACCTCACTATCATTCCCCACCCAAAACCTTATAAACTTCAATGGCTCAATGAGCAAGGGGAAATGATAGTTAACCAACAAGTGAAGGTACCTTTCTCCATTGGGACATATAAGGATGAAGTTAATTGTGATATAGTTCCCATGGAGGCAGGACATATTCTTTTAGGAAGGCCATGGAAATTTGATAGGAAGATCATTTACAATGGCCTAACTAATGAGATTGCCCTCACCTATCTTGGCATTAAATTTGTGTTGCATCCTCAAACACCTTCACCGGTGGCCAAAGATCAACTAACTACGAAAGATAAGAGGGATGAGGAAGAAAAACTAGAAAAACAAAAGAAAAAGAAGGATAGTAAGTCCTTGCCTACAAAGGCCAAGGGGAAGGAAAAAGAGGACAAATATTCCTCCAAGAAGATAGTTAAGAAGGAAAATCATTTTGCAAGAAAATGTCATATTAAAAGAGCACTCATTCTTAAACAATCTTTCTACCTTCTCCTATCAAGGGAAATATCTCTTAGCACTACCATACCTCTTGAGCTTGAGGTTATTCCTCAAGTAAAGGAGTTGTTGGATGAGGGTTTGGTTCGTAAGAGCTTAAATCTTTGTGCTTTTTTGGTGCCCAAAATAGGTATTATGAGGCACCAAATCCCTATAATAGGTGGTATGATGAATGTGTTCAGTGGTGTAACCCTCTTTTGTAAAATCACTCATGCACCCAACATCTTCATGATTTGTGTACATAGGGACTCATTAGGTAGGTTTGTTCTTATTTTTTGTTTCAATAGAAACCTAGGTGCTCATATGGGACACCTTAGGTTTGTCGTAATTTTTTGTAGGAATAATCAACATGAAAATAAAGAAAAAGGTATGTTTTATTCCATTACTTTCCTTAACTTTTTAAATAGTGATCAAGGGCTTCCCATGGACCCTAAGAGAATAAAGGTAATTCCTGAGTGGCCTACTCCACCAAGTATAAGGGAAATTTAGGGCTTCAATGACTTAACAAACTTTTACAAAAGGTTTGTCCCATATTTTTCTATACTTGTAGCACCACTCATTGAGTTGGTGAGGAACTATGTTCTCTCATGGGAAGATGGCCAGGAAAGGGGTTTTGAGTCCTTAACCTACTCTAACATACCCAACATCACTAATACATATGTTTTAATTCATTTTACAGGTGATGAGGAAAGAATCCATGAGTTTCAAGAACCTTTGGATTTGAGGTTGATGGAAGCTTGCTTGTGGGCTTGTGGGGCTTCTATGGAGGTTGGATCTGTGAGCTTCAATGGGGTCCTTTAATGGTGATTTTCCACCATGGAGATGCAGTGGAAGACAAAGGAGAAGAGGTGAGAGGATGATGGAAGCTTGCTTGTGGGGCTTCTATGAAGGCTGGATCTTTGAGCTTCAATGGGGTCCTTTAATGGTGATTTTCCACCATGGAGATGCAGTGGAAGACAAAGGAGAAGAGGTGAGAGGATGATGGAAGCTTGCTTGTGGGGCTTCTATGAAGGCTGGATCTTTGAGCTTCAATGGGGTCCTTTAATGGTGATTTTCCTCCATGGAGATGCAGCGGAAGACAAAGGAGAAGAGGTGAGAGGAGGTGCCATCCACTAGGGAATAAGCCATGGAAGAAGGAGCTTCACCACCAAGATGAGCCTTGGATAAAAAGCTTGGAGAGGATGCTTCAATGGAGGAAAAGAAAGATGGAGAGAAAGAGAGGGGGGTGGGGGAGCACGAAATTGAAGGAAGAAAAGAGGGAGAGAAGTTGAACTTTGAGTTGTGTCTCACAAGACTCTCATTCATCAAAGTTACAACAAGTGTTACACATGCTTCTATTTATAGACTAGGTAGCTTCCTTGAGAAGTTTTCTTGAGAAAACTTCCTTGAGAAGCTTCTTTGAGAAAACTTCCTTGAGAAGCTAGAGCTTAGCTACACACACCCTTCTCATAACTAACCTCACCTCCTTGATAAGCTTCCTTAATAAGATTCCTAAAGAAGCTAGAGCTTAGCTACACATACCTCTCTAATAGCTAAGCTCACCTCCTTGAGATGAGAAGCTAGAGATTAGCTACACACCCCTTAAATAGCTAAGCTCACCCCATGACAAAATACATGAAAATACAAAAAAAAAATCCCTACTCAAAATGCCTCGAAATACAAGGCTAAAACCCTATACTACTAGAATGGCCAAAATACAAGGCCCAAATGAAGGAAAACTGTAGAAGCAAAGCTTCATGGTGAATCAAGAGTGATTCAAAGATGTTTTGATGATAACAAAGATGATAACAAAAGATGATGACAAAGGTGATGACAAAAAGCTCAAAGGTCAATCAAAGAATGAGTTCAAGATGTTCAAGATAGAATCAAGAACACTTCAAGATTCAAGAGATCAAGATTCAAGACTCAAGATTCAAGAATCAAGAAAAGGCTATTCAAGAATCAAGAAAAAGCATAATCAAGATAAGTATGAAAAGTTTTTTTCAAAAACTGAGTAGCACATGAATTTTTTCTCAAAACATGTTTACCAAAGAGTTTTTTACTCTCTGGTAATTGATTACCAGATTGTTGTAATCGATTACCAGTAGCAAAATGTTTTTGAAAAAGTTTTCAAATGAATTTACAATGTTCCAATTGATTTCAAAAGGCTGTAATTGATTACAATGTTTTGGTAATCGATTACCAATGCCTTTGAACGTTGAAATTCAAATTCAAATGTGAAGAGTCACATCCTTTCACATAAAAGCTTTGTGTAATCGATTACACTGATTTGGTAATCGATTACCAGTGATTGTTTCTGAATAAATCAAAAGATGTAACTCTTCAAAAGGTTTTTGACTTTTTCAAATCGGTTTTAAGTTTTTCTAAAAGTTATAACTCTTCAAAATGGTCCTCTTGGCCAGACATGAAGAGTCTATAAAAGCAAGACTTTGATTTGCTTTTTAATACACTTTTCCAATCAATCTTATACAATCCTTTACAAGCCTTGAATCTCTTTGAACTTCTTCTTCTTCTTTGTGCCAAAAAGCTTTCCAAAGTTTTCTGGTTTTCTAAACCTTGAAAACTTGTGCTATTCATCTTTTCATTCTCTTCTCCCTTTGCCAAAAAGAATTTGCCAAGGACTAATCGCCTGAATTCTTTTTGTGTCTCTCTTCTCCCTTTTCCAAAAGAACAAAGGACTAACCGCCTGAATTCTTTTGTGTCTTCCTTCTCCCTTGTCAAAGAATTCAAAACGACACAGTCTGAGAATTCTTTTGATTTTTCCCTTTCCCTTATACAAAAGTGTTCAAAGGACTAACCGCCTGAGAATTCTTTTGTATCCCCATTCACAAAGTATCAGAGGTTTAACTACCTGATACCTTTGTCTTAACACATTGGAGGGTACATCCTTTGTGGTACAAGTAGAGGGTACATCTACTTGGGTTTGACTGAGAACAAGAGAGGGTACATCTCTTGTGGATTAGTTCTAGTGGAGGGAACATCCACTAGGTTCAAAGAGAACAAGGGAGGGTACATCCCTTGTGGATCTTTTCTTGTAAAATGATTTTTACAAGGTTGAAAGAAATCTCAAGGACCGCATGTCGCTTGGGGATTGGATGTAGGCACGGGTTGTTGCCGAACTAGTATAAAAACTCTTGTGTGTTTGTCTCCTTCTTCCCTACTCTTTTACTTTCCGCTGTGCATTTAATTTCCGCTTTTACTTTCAGTTAAGTTTCTCTTCTACTCCTCATTCTCTTAACAATTTAGTAAAACCCTTAGAAGAGTAATTTTTAATCAGTAAAGGTTTAGGAATAATTAATTCAACCCCCCCCCCTCTTAATTATTCTAAGGCCACTTGATCCAACAAAAACATATTCTAATATTTACAAAGATAAGTGGGCTCATACTTAGCCCATGGGCTCGAAATCTACCCTAAGGCTCATGAGAACCCTAGGGCCTTCCCTTGGATCTCTGGCCCAATCTACTTGGAGTCTTCTATCCAATGCCCTTGTGGGGTAGGATTGCATCATTCCCTCCACCTTGGAAAGGATTTGACCTCAAATCTTGAGGTTCTTCATACTCTGGGCTCCTTCCCTCAACACCTGTAAAAAGAACAAAAACATATGTATTAGTGGTGTTTGGTATGTTGAAGTAAGGTAA
The DNA here is from genome assembly GCF_000004515.6 of Glycine max. NCBI lineage: Eukaryota > Viridiplantae > Streptophyta > Magnoliopsida > Fabales > Fabaceae > Glycine > Glycine max. Next base: position 31,435,179 of record NC_038244.2, read on the forward strand.
GGTCTGAAAACCCATTTCCTGGACATCTTCCCATGAAGGAACATGGTTTTTCACGAACTCAATGAGTGGTGTTAAAAGTATAGAAAAATATGGGACAAACCTTTTGTAAAAGTTTGTTAAGTCATGGAAGCCCCAAATTTTTCTTATACTTGGTGGAGTGGCTCACTCAGGAATGATCTTTATTCTCTTAGGGTTCATGGGAACCCCTTGATAACTATTTGAAAAATTAAGAAAAGTAACGCAATAAAACATACCTTTTTCTGTATTTTCATATTGATTATTCCTACCAAAAAGTATGACAAACCTAAGGTGTCCCATATGAGTACCTAAGTTTGTATTGAAACTAAAAATAAGAACAAACCTACCTAATGTGTCCCTATGTACACACACCATGAAGATTTTAGGTGCATGAGTGATTTTACAAAAGAGGGTTGCACCACTCAACATTCATCATACCACCTATTTTAGGGACTTGGTGCCTAATAATATCTATTTTGAGCACCAACAAAGCACAAGGATTTAAGCTCTTGTGAACCAAACCCTCATCCAACAACTTCTTTACTTGAGAAATAAACCCAAGCCCAAGAGGTGTGGCAATGCTAGCAAGTGTCTTTTTACAAAAGAGAAATTGTGGAGGTTGTCTAAGAGGGAAAGTTTCATTAATGTTTGTCTTTATTGTGAAATGAGTTTCCTTCTTAGCTAAACTCTTGGAGGAGACACTTACCTCCTTACACTTCTCTTTAACCACTAATGGTTGTCCTTCTTCTTGGGGGTAGATTTCTTCACTAGATTCTTCCCCTTTTGCTTCTTCACTTTCACTAAGGAAGGTGAAGTAGTAGCCTCATCTTGGCTACTATAAATGTCTTGGCCCCTCATAATCATGGTTTTTGTGGTGGGGCATTGAGAATTAATGTGTCCTCTTCCAAGACATTTAAAGCACTTTATAGAGCTAGTTTTCTCTTGCATACTAGCCTTAGGGGATTGCTTTTCTATTGTCTTCCCCTTATCATCTTTGGGCTTAGAAGGTGTCACCCCTAAGATGCCTTGACCTTGGTCTTTCTTTGGATAAGAGTGAGAGCCATAAGATTTTGAAGTAGACTTCTTTTTAAGTTGTTGCTCTACCCTTATTTCTCAATCTAAGTTAGCCTCTACATTGTCCTTCCCATGGAAGTATGGGAGGTTAATGTTAGCCTCTTGAGGCTTTCTTTCCTTTTCTCTTCTATGGGAGTGAGGTCTAAGATGCGACCTATGCCTGCCTTCGTAATAGTCACGAAGTTCTTCACTTAGGCTCTTGCAAGAGTTATGACTACTATAGCAGGCATATTTTTCTCTTTTCATTTCTTTCATTATTTTTATTCTTTCTTCCTCTCTTATTTTCTTTCTTTCATCTTGACTTATTTCTTCCAATTTTTTTTCCATTTTCTTTTCTCTCTTGTTTTTCTTTCCATAACTTGAGGGAACTCAACTCATCTAAGATTCTAGATAAAGGGTCTTTATGACTAGTACCCTCGCCATTAACACTAGATGAATGGTGACTCATGTTGGTTCCTAAGTTGTGGTTCTTTCTTGTTGGAGGTTTGAAAACAAAAGGTAAAAGAAACTATGGTTGAAACTAGCCAAAATAAACACTAAAAGAGGTGTGAAAGATAAGGTGAAAAACTAATTGGTAAAAGGAAAGCTATCTAGGTGGTTTGACAATGGAAGGTAAAGGAAAAAAGCTATGAAAGTAAGCCAGAAAAGTAAACTAGGTGAATCCTAAGAGTGTTTGGATGACCACATTCAAGGTTCCCAATAAAACACTCACTATCCTAAGGAAAAATTGCCTAAAATTATTATACACAAATGGAAGTTTGGTAACCTATTGGAGGCTCCCAACACACTTCCAATGAAAGGCCTTATTGTTACAAAACTTGAAAGCAAAAAAGGTAAGTAAATTGCAAATTACAAAATTACAAAACGGTCCTCAATTTTGGTGGTTGTTCTCTCTTTGGTGATTCACTCAATTTGGAGTGCTTCTTAGTCCAATAGCTCTTAAGGTGGTTGGCCCCTTGCTTCTTGACTCAAATTCTTCAAGGGATGGCACCAATCCTCCTTCCAATTCCCTATATGGCAACCCACAAACAAGGAAACAAAGAGACAAGCAATAACCAAAGACAAAAAAAAAATGAAATGAAAGCTAAACCAATGGAGTTTTAACAAGACAATTTTTCAAGGATTATTCAACAATTAAAGCAATGAAAAGGACATAAAAGCAAGTTAGGACTCAAAGAGAAACTTAGAATGGCCCTAGAGTAGAGTAAAAAAACTGAAAAAAAAGACTCAAACAACATCTAGCTTTGGCACTTGTCTTCACACTAATTTTCAATTGAAATTTCCAATTATAGAATAAATTTTGAGCCAAAACAACAAGCACACTTCTATTTCACCTTTTTTTTTTCTGGATACTGATTTTGTTGCCAACTTGTGTGATTTTTCGTATTTTTTCCTTTTATCCAAATCACTTGTTTCTTTTTTTCTAACTTTTTTCCAGATGTCTAGAAAATTCAGTAAAAATTTTAGTTCAGAATTCGAAGTAATCAATTCTTAGTAATTTTTACAACTTTGTATGTCCAAGCTGCTAGCACCAGCGATTTTTTTTAAGCATGGGATATTGATTACATTGGGCTTACTTTCAACCTTCCTATGTATGTTGAACTCACTATACAATCAAAATATGAGTAATATTATCAATTACAATTAACTACAAAAATATTAGCAAGTAATATTCGTAACTAATTTATCGCACGATAATTAGTAATAAAAAATAGTTGATCATTTATAAATAATTTATCGGTAACTATTTTTATATATATATATATATATATTTTGTAGTAAGGAGTAAAAGGTAATTAAAATACAAATTATAGGGACTAAAAAGATTATTTTTAAACTATAGACACTAAAAAAGAATTAAAATACAAACTATAAGGACTAAAAAGATCACTTTTAAATTATAGAGACTAAAAGAGAATTAAAATGTAAATTATAGGAACTAAAAAAATAACTTTCAAATTATAGGGACTAAAAGTATGAATCGTGCGTGAAACTATAGGGAGAAATGAGTAATTTAACCTTTTTTATTTTAAAAACTGTTTTGTAAAAAAAATTGAAACTTTTTTTTATGATTAAATACGGAGAAAAAATTGTTTAATAAGTATTACTTTGAAAAAAAAATTGCAAATGAAAAGTAGAAAAACTTCGGTAAATTTATTTTGAGAATAAATTTTCTTATTTCCTTGTTTGCATGCTTCCTTGTTTTTAGAATTAAAAATTAAAAAAAAAAGTGAAAACTGAAACAACCACAATTATATTTTTGGATAAATTTTTTAATAAATATTTTATAATAAAAAATAGGAAAGTAATATAAATTATTCTTCATCCTAATGGTTTGTCTAACAATAACCCAACAATACATTTTTTCATGAATATTTGCATTATTATAATTTTGTTGCCAATGAAACCATGTGCAATCACAATATGTATACCTTATTCGTACACACTACACAAAAGATGAAGTCGATATATAGGATGTTGAATATCTTAATTGACTGATAAAATATATTATTTTCCTTATTCCACTATAGGTTAAGCCCGATGCTGATCACTATGGTGCAAAGAACAGAGCAGTACGTGATGCCTTCTATAGTTGATGACAATGAGCATTCTCCATGGAAATTGCAGAAAAAATCCAAGAAGGATTGGATTTGCGCCATATGTTAGTTTAATGCCACAGGTGAAAAAGGGTTGAATGATCATCTATCCAGGGAAAGAAGCACAAGGCTAAATTGAAAACCATCCCTGAGAAAATAAACATGTTGTAAAATGACATGCATTCCTTAATTAAGGAATAAAGTGTAATAATTAATTTTTGAGTAAAAAATATATGTAGAAGAATATTTCTTTATGTATACTGTAAGAATAAATCATATAAAAATAATAATAATAACCAATTTTTAAATAAATATTAAATTGATTAAATTTATATATATATATATATATATATATATATATATATATATATATATATATATATATATATATATATATATATCAAGCATCACCATGGAATCCTTTATCCCACTAATATCTCACCAAGTGAAGCCATGATTAGCAATACTGATGCCTAGCGTTCGAGGGCAAGGGAACCTCCCACTGCGCGTGCCTCACGAGAAGGTTGAACTCGTAGAGAAGAAGGGACGCAGGTTCAGAGAAGAGAGGAAGAGAAGGAGTTTGAAAGAAAGAAGCTTCTAGAAATTCTCATTGCCCTTTGCAAGTTAGTTACGACTTTTATAATGGAGGACCCATGCTTAACCATTTACGGTTAGCTGTTATTGCTAAACCCTAACAATATGAACAATACGTAACTACTTTTCCCGCTACTCCCAACCCACAGCATGTACCCCGTTTCCTAGCCTAGTTGATAAATGTCCCAATGCTTGGGTAACTGCTTTGTCCTAGCTGAGCATCGTTGGTGTGTAGCTTCCTCCTCTACGCACGTATCATCCCCCCGTTCTTCAGACACAACCTTGTCCTCAAGGTTGTAATCCGCCTGGAGTTCCTGCCAATCTTCCCACGAGGCTCCATGTTGGGATGAACCAGGCCACTGGACCAATACTTCGCGACGCGCGCCATTAGTTGTGGTCTCCTCAGGTCGCATATCTGGTAGGGGATCTGCATGAGCTGTTGTTGAATCTCCCACAAAAGCTTTGAGTAATGATACATGGAAGATGGGATGGATACGACTGTGCATAGGAAGTTTCAGCCTATACGCGACTTTACCTAGTCGTTCCTGCACCTCGAAGGGTCCATAATAGCGCTTAGTAAGCTTCGAATAGGTGGTTTCTGACACTGAGACTTGGCGGTGCGGTCTCAATTTGACCAGTACCCAATCCCCGACACTGAATTCCTGTGGTCTACGGCGAGCATCGGCGGTGAGTTTCATCTTTTGCTGTGCCTTGAGCAACTTCCGATGAAGCAACTGCAAAACTTCTTCTCGTTGACGAAGCATTTCATCGACCTCTGTCACTGCTGCAGCTCCTTCCAAGTACTCTGGAATGACTGGTGGCTTTCGACCATAAATGATCTCGAATGGGGTGACCCCAGTAGCGGAATGGCACGAGGTGTTATAAGACCATTCGGCCCATAACAAAAATTGCCCCCACGACGCCGGCTTCCGGTGAACAAAAGCTCGTAGGTACTGTTCTATGATACGGTTGGCAACCTCCATCTGCCCATCGGTCTGTGGGTGGTAGGAGGAGCTGAGATGAAGCTTCGTTCCACATAAAGCAAATAATTCTTGCCAGAATCTGCTAACAAATAACGGATCCCTGTCGTAAATAATGCTTCGAGGCAAACCATGCAAGCGAATGATCATGGTTGTGAACAGCTCCGCCACTCATCTTACGGAGTGTTTAGTGGGTAACATACCCAAATGAAGCCCCTTAGAAAAGCGATCCACCATGACTAGGATGCAGGTATTGCCCCGATATGACGTTAACCCCACAATGAAGTCCATACTGAGGTCTTCCCATGGCCGGTACGGCATCGGAAGAGGGCACAAGAGCCCTGCAGGTTTGCGGTTATCGTACTTTGTCAACTGGCATGTGACACAAGCCGCGACAAAGTTGCAAACGTCCTTGCGCATAGAACTCCATGTAAAGTTTTCTTGGAGCCTTTGTAGGGTCTTCTGAATCCCATAATGACCTCCGGTGGATGATCAAACCATTCTCGAACTTATAATCTGGAGCTAGCGTGGGTTCCTTTTGGAGTTTCTCTAGTAGTGCTAATGCTTCAGGAAGAGTGACTAGCTCCTTCTTAAGGTCAGCTAGAAAGGCGAACTGGGGAATGGACAGTAGATATAAGGAAGCCTGGGTGTCTTCCTCATTCACTCGAGATAATGCGTCTGCGACGCCGTTCTCGCGCCCTGGGCGATACTGAATGCTATACTCGAATCCCAATAGCCTGACGAGGTATCGATGTTGCTTCGGCGTTTGGACCGCCTGAGTCATAAGGTCCCTCAGACTTTGGTGATTAGTGAGAATCACGAAAGGGTGACCTAACAGGTAATGTTGCCACTTCTTAACCGCCATGGTAATAGCTGCAAGCTCTCGAATGTACATGGAGGAAGCATGAAGCTTAGGGCAAAAGGTATACTGAAGTTAGGAAGCGCTAATACGGATGCTGCTGAAACTGCCTCTTTTAGGGAGATGAAGGCCGTTTTCGCATATCCTTTAATGAATCTTCTATAAAAGCCTACCAGTCCTAGGAAGCTTCGCAATGTTTTCACTGATTGCGGTAGAGGCCACTCATGAATAGCTTGTAACTTTTCCGGGACTGGTTCGACTCCCTTGGTGGAGACGAGATGTCCCAGGTACTCCAGTTGGGACCGGGTGAACGCGCATTTGGGTCGTTTCAAGGAGAACTTCCCTGTAAGCAAGAGCTTGAACGCTGTTTCGAGGTGACTCACATGGTCCGCCATGGTTTTACTATAGACCAACACATCATCGAAGAAGACGATGACGAATCTGCGTAAACAGGACCGAAAATGCTGGTTCATAGTTGCTTGAAAGGTTGATGGGGCATTACACAAACCAAAGGGCATTACTCGGAACTCGTAATGCCCTTGATGGGTTCTGAATGTCGTTTTGTGAACATCGTCATCTTTCATGAGGATTTGGTGGTACCCATGCATGAGATCCAACTTAGAGAACCATCGTGCCCCGCCAAGCTCATCCAACAACTCGTCAATGTTTGGTATAGGGAACCTGTCGCGAATGGTGATGGCGTTGAGAGCCCGGTAATCAACACAAAACCGCCATGATCTGTCCTTCTTCTTTACCAATAACACGGGTGATGAAAAGGGACTGGCGCTGGTTCGTATGAATCCTTTATCCAACATTAAACTGATCTGCTCCTCTATCTCTTTTTTCTGATAATTCGGATACCTATATGGTTTCACGTTGACTGGGTTTGTTGCTGGAAGGATGTTAATGGCGTGGTCAGTGTCTTGTGAGGGTGGCAGTTCCAGTAAGGGCTGAAATAACTGTGAATATTTATTAATCAGCTCTTCGACTTAGAAAGGTAATGGGTTGATATCAGGTTGTGAGGGTTGACGAGGTTCCAACTGAATGTGGAACATCATACTAGTGCCATTTGTATGTATCATACGACGAAGCTGAGAGGAAGAGATAGATTCAAGAGCCTGTTTGTGTTCACCACATAGTTCCACCAGGTGACCGGCGGTCATGAACTTCATAGTGAGGGTGGTGTAATCCGTTAACACCGGTCCCAGCGTTTTCAACCATTGGACTCCCAAGACTAAATCAGCACCACAGATAGGTAAACATGGAAATCGATGACGAAGGGGTGTTGCTAGATAGTTACCTCAACGTTAGGGCATGTGTGCTGGCATTGAAGTTCCTCGCCGTTGCCCACCGTAACCCGTAAAGGTGAAGTCACCGCTGTCGTTAATCCCACTGACATAACCACCCTGTGGTGCACGAAATTATGTGTGCTACCAGCATCTATCAAAATGCTTACTGGTTGGCCACGAATATACCCTTACATTCGTAATGTCTCTGGTACCACGTGCCCAGACAAGGCATTGAAGCTCAATTGCGCAGGGGGTGGCTTTGGTACGGACCGTTTCGGTGCATCCATTGGAACCAAGCTAATGCTTGTCCTTCCATGTAAAATGATGCGATTATGAGCCTCTCATGGTCTGGAGTTGTGTGATACTCAAAATATTGCGTAATTTTAAAGATCCACCCAGTAGCATCGGAGCCGTCGAACCTTGGCACATCCAGCTTCAGCCGATGCGGCGCTGCAACAGATCCTGACGCCAAAAACGAAGATACCTCAGGCTGTGCTTGGGAAGGGTTGAATCTAGTAGCTTCAAGATGTGCTAGTCTCTCCGAGAGCGTTTCCATCTTTGCTTCCACCGTTGCCGAGAATTTCGCGAACAACTCCTCCATTTTTTCTAAGGATAACGCTTTCGATCTCGTGCCTTCAACCATGCTTCAAACCTTGTGCTCAATGAAAACACCAATGATGCCTAGCGTTCGAGGGCTAGGGAACCTCCCTCTGCGCGTGCCTCACGAGAAGGTTGAACTCGTAGAGAAGAAGGGACGCAGGTTCAGAGAAGAGAGGAAGAGAAAGAGTTTGAAAGAAATAAGCTTCTGGAAATTCTCATTGCCCTTTGCAAGTTAGTTACAGCTTTTATAATGGAGGACCCATGCTTAACCATTTACGGTTAGCTGTTATTGCTAAACCCTAACAATATGAACAATACGTAACTACTTTTCCCGCTACTCCCTACCCACAGCATGTACCCCGTTTCCTAGCCTAGTTGATAAATGTCCCAATGCTTGGGTAACTGCTTTGTCCTAGCTGAGCATCGTTGGTGTGTAGCTTCCTCCTCTACGCACGTATCAAATACCATAATTAGCAAGACCATCCTTACATTTGTTACCTTCCCTCAATATGTGTAAAACTTCAAACCTCACAGATTTCAAAAGAACCAAACAATTAGTCCATCTAACTCTCAACTTCCATGGCACTAATTTGGGAGATTTAAAAGCATAGTTGATTCCATCCTTTACTGTGAGCCAACTCGATAGCAGACATGGCAGCCTAGTTCAGTATATAAGGCAGACTCAATGCCTTAAGATACTTCAAAATCAACCATCGAATTCGTCATTGTCCCTACAGAGAGGTTCCCTTTGAGTGAAACAGCAGGTTAGCAATGACTTGCAGCAAGAGCCCAATATGGATAGGCCCAAACGACTAACCTCGAAGCCCAGTTAGTTACTTACGTGAAACCTGAAAACTGCACCCAGAAGGAAGGCTATCGTAAATGCACCATTGTTCTGCACCATTGTACCAACCAATAAACATAAGTGACAAGTTAGTTAGTTCCAGCTGTTATTAACTAGTCTGTTAATACCGTTAGTTCGTTGAGTTAGTTGTTAAAGTGGTTAGGCATGCAATAAATTGCAGCATATAAGAACTGCATGAAATGAATAAAAGGCATGCAAAAACTTAACCCCGTTATTCTCTTTCTAGGAGGAAGCCTTACCTCGAATCAAGGCACTATCCCCACCTCTGTCTCTAACACAACAGCTAAGAAGATATCAGTCAGTTGAGTGCTGCTTGTTCTTTTGGCCACCATTAATAAGGAAAGAGGCGATGAAGTGTCCATATTACACTTCAAGATGTTCTCTAGCCAACACCAAATTTCTGCAGCGAAGGGGCATGAAAAAAGGAGATGGTTTGTGGTTTCTGACACAACTCCACTATGATCACATCTTGAAACTAGAGTACATCCTCTTCGTATCAAATTTTCATCCGTAGGGAGTTTGGCATGAACCATTCTCTAATAAAGGAATGAATTTGACGAGGGAATGGAGGTTGCAAGAATAAAAAGGCATCCTTGAAATATAGTACTCCAGAATTTGAAGGACGCCAAATTCTACTGTCTTCCATCTCCGGGGAGGCTAAAGGGAGTGTCTCTATCTCCTCCACCAGGTGAGGAAAGTTGTCCTTCATAAATGAAGGAATTCTTCAGCAATGACCATCAATAAAGTCTTCCACCTTAGCTAGCTTGCAAATGCTTTTGGATAGATGATGAGAGATGTTAAGACTTAAGAGTCTCCACTATTGGCTTGAGATATTTTCTTTTATTTTCACAATTTGTTCTGAAAAATGTAAAGGGAATCTCAAAATTCTGTATTATCCCATTGAGATTGGAACTTTGAGAGTTACTTGATCATAATTTTTAATAACTATTTTGAACTGGGACCCAAAGAATTGTAAAAATCACTATATTATGTCCCGATTTCTCAATTTGTTCTGAAATGGTAATCCAAACTTAGAATCATATCATATATAATAAAATATAATTTTTGTAATTTTTCTTAAATTTTTAAAAACTAATAAAAAAATTAACAGAAAGCCCTAACTATCCACCTAAAGGCTAGCTAGTGTTGGTCTAGCCTTCAAACTTGATAGAATTGACAAAGTCAGTAAATTTATTTTGGGGTTAAATACATAAAAATATAATTTTCCATGATAAATTATTAATTGTGTTAAAAGGGTTTAATATTTTTTTTACTCAAAAATACTAAAATATTTATAAAAAATAATTTTAATTCAAGAAATTTATTTATAATGATAAAATAAGGTCCCCACAAAGTTTCAACAAAATAAATTCGGTTCCTATAAAAACTATATAAAAAAAGTCAAGTTCTTAGCACATGAATTGATCTTGTTGATTGATTGAATTGATTCATGTTGACCCTATTGTAGAGGAACCTTTGCACACACACCTTGAGTAGAGAATCTCTTTCATAGTTGATATCACGCCCATATATCTCACACACACATTAAGCACATAATTAATTGAAATTTTGGAGCCAAAATTTCACTACTTATGATTAGTGAATTTTAGTTATGGTTGAGACCACTAATCCAAGATCAAGTTGAAGATTCTCCACTAAGTGTGCTTAGGTGTCGTGAGACATGTAAAGCATGAAGGACATGCACAAAGTGTGACTATATGATGTGGCAATGAGGTGTAGCAAGCAAATGCTCACCTCCCCCTCTAAAATTTAATTGGATTGGGCTTCTCTCAATTCAATTAAATTTATTTCCCAACACACATCAAATATTCACTTAATGCATGTGAAATTACAAAACCGCCCATAATACAAAAACTAGTCTAGGTGCCCTAAAATACAAGGGTTGAAAAATCCTACATTTCTAGGGTACCCTACCTACATTGTGGAGCCCTAAATACAAGACCCAAAAATAATGAAATCCTAGTCTAATATGTAGAAAGATAAGTGGGCTCATATTGAACCCATGGGCCCAAAATCTACCCTAAGGCCCATGAGAACCCTAGGGCCTTCTCCTACATCTCTAGCCCAATCTTCTTGGAATTTTCTATCCAATGCCCTTGGGGGGTAGGATTGTGTCATTCCCTCCCCCCTTGAATAGGATTTGACCTCAAATCTAGAGGTTCTTGAAACTCATAGCTTCTTCCCTCAACACCTGTAAAAAGAATAATTACATATATATTTGTGGTGTTTGGCATGTTGGAGTAGGGTAAGGTCTGAAAGCCCCTTTCATGGGCATCTTCCTATGAGGGAACATGGTTCCTCACCAACTTAATGAGTGGTGCTACAAGTATAGAAAAATATGGGACAAACCTTTTGTAAAAGTTTGTTAAGTCATGGAAGCCCTAAATTTTCCTTATACTTGGTGGGGTGGGCAACTCAGCAATAACCTTTATTCTCTTAGGGTCTATGGGAAACCCTTGATCACTATTTAAAAAATTAAGGAAAGTAATGTAATAAAAACATACTTTTTTCTGTATTTTCATGTTGATTATTCTTACCAAAAAGTATGACAAACCTAAGGTGTCCCATATGAGCACCTAAGTTTGTATTGAAACTAAAAATAAGAACAAACCTACCTAACGAGTCCCTATGTATGTGAATCATGAAGATGTTGGATGCATGGGTGATTTTACAAAAGAGAGTTGCACCACTCAACACATTCATCATACCACCTATCATAGGGATTCGGTGCCTCATAATACCTATTTTGGGCACCAAAAAAGCACAAGGAGTTAAGCTCTTACGAACCAAACCTTCATCCAACAACTCCTTTACTTGAGGAATAACCTCAAGCTCAAGAGGTATGGTAGTGCAAAGAGATGTTTCCTTTGATAAGAGAAGGTAGAAAGATTGTTTAAGAAGGAGTGCTTTTTTTATATCACCTATTGTTGCAAAATGATTTTCCTTCTTAACAATCTTCTTGGAGGAATCCTTTTTCCTCTTTTTCCTTCCCCTTGGCCTTTGAAGACAAGGCCTTGTTGTCCTTCCTTTTCTTTTGTTTTTCTAGTTATTCGTCCTTATCCCTCTTATCTTTCATAATTTGTTGATCTTTGGCCACCTGTGAAGGTGTTTGAGGATGTAACATGAATTTAGTGCCAAGATGGGTGAGGGTAATCTCATTAGTTAGGCTATTGTAAATGATCTTCCTATCAAATTGTCATGGCCTTCCTAAAAGAATATGCCCTTTGGGATTGAGATAGATCATAAGATTGACCTCCAAGAAGCCTTCTAACCATTAAGAGGTCACCTTCTTCATGGGGGTAGACTTCCTCACTAGACTTTTCACCCCTTACTTCATCTTCACTTCCACTAGAGGAAGGGGAAGAAGTAGTCTCCTCTTGACTACTATAAATGTCTTGATCCCTCATAATCATGGTTTTCTTTGTGGGGCATTAAGAGGCAATGTGACCTCTCCCAAGATGTTTGAAGCATTTAGTGTTGCTAGTCCTTAATAGGGAACTAGTCTTATGGGTGGATTTCTCTATGGTCTTACCCTTATCTTCCCTTGGATTTGAAGGTGCAACCCCCAAAATTCCTTGGGCTTGGTCCTTCATTGGATAAGAGTGAAAGCCATAAGATTTTGAAGAAGGCTTTCTTTTAAGTTGTTGCTCCACTCTTATACAAAGTTGGACTAGCTCATCTAGGTCCCTATATGGAAGGAGTTCAACCTTGTCCTTCACTTCCATATTAAGCCCACTAAGGAACCTAGCTATGCTCTTTCTTTCCTCCTCCTTAAGTCCAACTCTTAAAAGTAGTAGCTCAATTTTTTTTGTCTATATTTTTCAACACTTATACTCCCTTGTCTATGCCTTTGGAGCTTATCCATAAGCTCCCTTTCATAGTAGGAGGGGATGTGCCTTTTCCTTAGGGCACTCTTAAGATCATTCCAATACTCTACTGGAGAATCCCCATGAATCATTTGTTCCCTAACAAGGGAAGTCCACCAATAGAGGGCATACCCTTAAAAGCTAAGGGTAGCCAATGGAACTTTTCTCTCTTCGCTAATATGATGGCAAGTAAAGAGTTGTTCAACCTTCTTTTCTCAATATAAGTAGGCCTCAACATTATCTTTTCCGTGGAAATATGGAAGGCTAATGTTAACCTCTTGAGGCCTTCTATCCTTTTCTCTTCTTTGGGAATGATGTTTAGTATGTGAACTATGGTGCCCTCTATAATAGTTGCTAAGTTCTTCACTTAAACTCTTGCAAGAGTCATGACTACTATAGGAGGCATATTTTTCTCTTTTCATTTCTTTCATTATTTTTCTTCTTTCTTCCTCTTTTATTTGTTCTCTCTCATCTTGATTTATTTCTACCTTCTCTTTTCCTTTTTCTTTTCTTTCTAATTTTTCTTTCCATAACTTGAGGGAACTCGACTCATCTAAGATTTTAGATAGAGGATCCTTATGACTAGTACGCTCACCATTTAACACTAGATGAATGATGACTCATGTTGGTTCCTAAGTTGTGGTTATTTCTTGTTGAGGGTTTGTAAAAGGTAAAAGTTAAAAGCTAGTGGTCAAAAGAACTCAAGATAAGTGTGATAAGCAAGAAGAAAGAATTATGTAATTACAAGATAAACTAGGCGAGACTAGTAAAGAAAATAAGCTATGAAAGTAAGCAAGAAATTAAAGTGCAAGAAATGTAAACTAGGCGGATCCTAGGAGTGTTTGGATGACCACATTTAAGGTTCCCAACAAAACACTCACTATCCTAAGGGAAAACTGTTCAAAATTATTACACAAAAATGGAAGTTTGGTAACCTATTGGAGGCTCCCAACACACTTCCAATGAAAGGCCTTTTTGTTACAAAACTTGGAGTGCTTCTTAGTCAAAATGCTCTTAAGGTGGTTGGCCCCTTGCTTCTTGACTCAAATTCTTCAAGGGATGGCACCAATCCTCCTTTCCAATTCCCTATATGGCAACTCACAAACAAGGAAACAAAGAGACAAACAATAACCAAAGACCAAAAAAAATGAAATGAAAGCTAAAACAATAGAGTTTTAACAAGACAAATTTTAAACGATTATTCAACAATTAAAGCAATGAAAAGCACACAAAAGCAAGTTAGGACTCAAAGAGAAACCTAGAATGGCTCTAGAGTAGAGTAAAAAAACTATAAAAAAAATAAGACTCAAGAAACCTCTAGTTTTGGAACTTGTTTTCACAGTAATTTCCAATTGAAATTTCAGAACTAAGATTGATATAAAATAGGCACCAACTATAGAATAAATTTTGAGCCAAAACAACAAGCACACTTCCCTATCACTTTTTTTTCCTGGACACTGATTTTTCTGCCGACTCGTGTGATTTCTAGAATTTTTTCTTTTTATCCAAATCACTCGATTATTTTTTTTATAATTTCTTTGCAGATGTCTAGAAACTTCAGTAAAGTTTTCAGCTCAAAATTCTCTGTAACCAATTCCTAGTAATTTTTACAAGTTCGTATGTTCAAGCTGCCAGCACCAACAATTTCAACCTAGAAATCAAGAGTAGTGTTTATGTTGCTTAAGGCTTCGATAATTACAATTTGTGTTTGCTTATGCTCAATTGTCTTGAATAACACAATTCAAGAGAGTTTAAGACTTATTTTGATTCACAAATCCAGCCACAACTCAATTTCTTCATAGGCATCATATAGGAAACTTAGAAAACAAAACAAAGTTCAACAACAAGACTACTTCTAGGAATTGATTTAGAACATATTATGAACTAAATAACATGCATGAATTAGACTCAAAATTCAAAATATAGGCTAAGAATGACAAGAATACACAAATAAATGTATCTAGAATTCAATCAACAAAATCATAATTCAACACAGACTTAGAACATAATGTGACAATTATTATGACTAAACATGACTCTAAGACAACATGGATTAAGTGATTTACATATAGATTTTTGTGTTTTTTCTAATAAATATTTTGGAAGAAAATTTAGATCTAAAGGTTCAGCACAAGAAGATTATGACTGAAAAAAGGATAAAACCTAAAATCAACACAAAAACATGATTCAAGAGTAGATCTATAAAATTTGAACCATAGAAATGCAAGAACAAGTGTAGATCTAAGAATTAATTGGTTTATTTTTTTTGAATCTACTCTAAACAGCACCAAACCACGATACAATGGAGGATATACATGGAGAATAAGATGAAGAACAAGGAATTAAAGCGAATTGACCGTACAAAAAGGTAGAGGAAGCAAAAGAACATCACCTAGATGAAGATGCTCTTGATACCACATGGTGTAGCTCCATGTGGAGCTTGTAGGCCTTGGATCTTCTTCATCAATGGAGTCTTTTTCTTCTTAAAGATCAATGGCAGCGGAATGGAGAAAAAGATAGATGATTGGAGACGCCACTTCAAGGAGAAGATGATTCAAGAACAAGCTCACCACCATAGGAAGCCATGGATAAGAGCTTGAAGGTAGAAGAAGATGAGTGGAGGGAGAAGGAGAGAAGGAGCATGAAATGGGCCCAAAATCTACTGAGCCCAAGGGCCCCAAAT
This sequence comes from Glycine max, assembly GCF_000004515.6. NCBI lineage: Eukaryota > Viridiplantae > Streptophyta > Magnoliopsida > Fabales > Fabaceae > Glycine > Glycine max. The sequence continues at coordinate 31,450,625 of NC_038244.2, forward strand.
CTATCCTAAGGCCCTTGAAAACCCTTGGGCCTTCTCCTGCATCTCTGGCCCAATCTTCTTGGAGTCTTCTATCCAATGCCCTTGGGGGCTAGGATTGCATCAGTTGATATTACGCCCATATATGTCACACACACATTAAGCACATGTTTATTTGAAAAATTATATAATATTAAGTGTACAATATGACATAAACATAGTAATATAACATTAAGCATAACTACAATGTGACACAAGCATGGTAATGTCTCTCTCTCTCTCTCCCTTTTAAAGCTTATTCCTCTCTTTAAACACAACTATGTACACTCCCTCCATCTCTTCTCATCCTAGTCAAAAACCACCCTTCACATGCACAATTTAAAATTTTTCTCTCTTTTGTTCAAGCTCACACATCCACCAACATTCCTTCATTTTCAACCTCCATTCAAGCAAGCTTTTGCCTTCCATCCAAGGAGGCTTTTGCAAGCAACAAAGTTTCCTTTCTTCTCCCAAACTTCACGTGCAAAGGTATAAGGGGGGAGTTGGGAATAATTTCAATTTTTTCTTTTCTACATGTTGTTTATGGTTTTTTTTTCTACCAAGTTCTGGTTTTTTGTGTGTGTGAAGTTTTGTCTTGAAAAATTGGTTGTCTTTCATTTGGGAATGCTCAAGATTCAAGGGGAAAAACTATGTCAAAAACTTTATTTGATTTGGTGACATTCTGTTGATCCATGATCTATAAAACTCAATTGTTTGATGTTTCATGTCTTAAAAATGAATTTTTTTTCCACTTGATTTGTCACCCAAGGCTCTCCCCAGCCTATACAGAGTAAAAAGGGGAATGTTTTTCCCTAAGTATAAAAGCTCCTTACATAATGAAAAAGATTCAAAATTTGGCTTTATTTTTCCTTTAGAATTGATTCGGTTTTAACTAAGAAAAGAGGAAAGGAAGATAAAATATTTACTTTAAGATTTCACATAATATTTGAATTTTTTTCCATTAATTTCTTAATTTTAACTTATGAAAAAGGAAGTTTATTTCATTTTATTTTTCTTATATTAGTGTTGAAGAAGTATTTTTATAAAAAAAAAGGGTAATCCTAACCTTGCCACACTTGATTTGGACAAAAAATCATAATTTCTTATTTACAAACATTTAGTTTTAAAGGTATTATAATAATTCAGGTTTATCAAAATCAATAAAGAAAGTGTTGCCTTATTTGATGGATGTGAGGGAATTTGACATTCTCATTAGCTAATTGTGATTCAAATCCAACTTCATTTGTAGCTAATTAAAGCCTTTAAGTCTAACTATTTGAAAATTAGAACTTTTATTTGTTTGTACAATAATTATAAGTACATTGGTAATCATTGGTAAGTGAACTAAATCACATAAGTAGTAATAAACGGGAAAGTCCAAGTGTACTCGAATTCACGAGGACTAAGTTGTACTAAATAATTTGTGTAAACCAACATACCTAGGAAAAGTATAGTTCAAATTGTAAAGAAATTAAACTAAAGTGAAAAACATAATTTGATTCTCTCAGACAAATCATCAAACAAATGGAAGCTAATGTGGGTTTGTGTAGAGTTTTTGGGTAAGTGTTGGGTGCTTGACCTTCCTAAATCACTCTTGATGGAATATTAATAATTTTTCATACTCCATGCTTAAGTAAGTTTTATTTTAATCCACAAATATACCCTAACCAAGATTCCTCTAGTGAAAGGACCTAAATCACATAACTCAACTCATAATTCCTTAAAAAGTCAAGCCAAGTAATTTGGATAGAAATAAGAATTAAAAAGAGAGTTAATAAACATCATTCTATCTTTAGACAAGAGTTCATAAGAAACCTCTTTTAGTTCTTAGTGTTAAAAGCATTTTCCAAAGTCATTTACACTATATAAACATTTATATGGGTGATCAAACCATAAACAAGACAATAATAAAGGAAAGAAGGTAATAACACTGAAAAATAACATTGAAAAGATAGTGTAGATAATTACATCAAAGAATATTTAGTGCACCAATCCCCCAACAATGGGTAGATTAGTCTCTCCTTGTCATGAGAGGCTTTACAATTGAGGATTACAGAGAAAAACGGGATGAACAATGGAGTGAAATGGGAGGGAGGCAATAGAGCATTGTAATTTCACAACACTCAACCCTAGGATGATATATCTTTGATCCCAAGGGAATGCTCCCTTTTATATGGACACCGGCCCTATGCCTTGTCACTTCACATAAAGTGTTACTCATTGGGTGAGCTCAACTAGATGGGCAAGTACTTGTAGAATTCCAAAGGTCACCACTCAACAAGCTTGACTTACTAGGAGAGTTCTTCAATAATCCCAATTCCTATTCCATTTCTTCCATACAGGGGGATCTGCTCTTGGACGAGTCACACTCATTGGGTGAGCTTGGAAAAATGTCATGGCTCCTTTCTTCCATTCCTAAGTTGCAACATGGCATTCCTTTGCATGAGCATCCACATTGGGCAAGCTCTCTGACAATGGAAGCTTCTCATCCTTTTTTCTATGAACTAACACTTTGTCAAAACACACAAAAGGCTAATAAATTGTAATGACTTATTTACAAAAACAAGAATACTAAGAAAACATTAAATTCCATCTAATTAGCACAAAGCTAAGCAATAAATGAAGCAAAAATAAATAATTTTTGTGTCATTTTTTTAGTGAATGAATTGTTGTGTAAATTGAGTGTAAAAGAATATCATGCACAAAAAATTATCAAACTCTCCCAAATTAAAAAGCTTTGCTTGTCCTCAAGCAAAACAAAAACTAACTAAACCAACTAATAACTAAGAAACTCCTAAACTAAGTTAGATTAATGGCAAGACCAAAGACTATGACCAATCACAAGTTCACAAGACACAAGCACGCTTTCAAACATATCAAGCCACACAATCCCAAGATCACACTTGTCAAAGTGCCAATGATGGGACAATAAAGATAATGCACCTAAGGAGTTCAAGAGGTCAACAAGCATGACACTAAGCAATGAGCAAGTAAATAATACTTCAATTCCTCACAAGGCTAGTGTTTCACTCAAGCACACATGTGTTTCAACATAAACATTTCATTTTTCCCAATTGGAGTTACACAACCCAACTTTACTGATCATCTCACTCAATGCAATCATAAACACACAACAATTGATCACTAAAGACTTATTAGCCTGTAACTTGGTTGGGCTAAAAAGGAAATTTGGGTTTTTCTTGAATTCAAAGTACCAAAGGTCCTAGGAGAGCACTCACTATTTCCTTTTTCATTTCATGAAGCAACCAGTTCCCAACCTTTTATTTATTTACACTACACAAGTAGCAGCAACACTGGTGCAATCCTACCCCCCCAAGGGCATTGCATAGAAGACTCCAAGAAGATTGAGCCAGAGATGCAAGAGAAGGCCCTAGGATTTTCATGAGCCTTGGATAGATTTCAAGCCCATGGCCTAAGTATGAGCCCACTTATCTTTGTACATATTAGATTAATGTTTCATTATTTTTGGGCCTTGTATTTAGGGTTCCATAATGTAGGTAGGGTATCTTAGAAATGTAGGATTTTTCAGCCCTTGTATTTTAGGGCACCTAGACTAGTTTTTGTATTATGGGAAGTTTTGTAACTTCACATGCATTAAGTGAATATTTGATGTGTGTGTTGGGAAATAAATTTAATTGAATTGAGAGAAGCCTAATCCAATTAAATTTTAGAAGGGGAGGTGAGCATTTGCTTGCTTCACTCCATTGCCACATCATATAGTCACACTTTGTGCATGTCCTTCATGATTTACATGCCTCATGACACCTAAGCACACTTAGTGAAGAATCTTGTACTTGATCTTGGATTAGTGGGCTGAACCATAACTAAAATTCACTAATCATAATTAGTGAAATTTTGGCTCCACAAATTCAATTTAAATTCAAGTGAAATTTGAATAGAAATTCAAATTTCCCTCCAATTTTATGTGACACTTAGGCTATAAATAGAGGTCATGTGTGTGCATTTTTTCAACTTTGATCATTTGAGAATTACAATTCTAAGTTCAAACCTCATTTGAGGTACAAAATTTCGTGCTCCTTCTCTCCTCCCTCCCCTCATCTTCTCCTCCTTCAAGCTCTTATCCATGGCTTCCTATGGTGGTGAGCTTGTGTTTGACTCATCTTCTCCTTGAAGTGGCGTCTTCAATCATTCTTCTTCTTTCTCCATTCCGCTACCATGATCTTCAAGAATCAAAGGACTCCATTGATGAATAGGATCCAAGGCCTACAAGCTCCACATAGGAGCTACATCATGTGGTATCAAGAGCATCTTCATCTAGGTGACGTTCTTTTGCTTCCTTTATCTTTTTTTTTCTGGTCAATTTACTTTAATTCCTTGTTCTTCATCTTATTCTCCATGTATATCCTCCATTGTCTTGTGGTTTGGTACTGTTTAGAGTAGATTCAAAAAAATAAACCGATTAAATCTTAGATCTACACTTGTTCTTGCATTTCTATGGTTCAAATTTTATAGATCTACTCTTGAATCCTGTTTTGTTGATTTTAGGTTTTATTATTTTTCAGTCAAAATCTTCTTGTGCTGAACCTTTAGATCTAAATTTTCTTCCAAAATATTGATTAGAAAAAAAAAACACAAAATCTAAGTGTAAATCACTTAATCCATGTTGTCTTAGAGTCATGTTTAATCATAATAATTGTCACATTATGTTATAAGTTTGTGTTGAATTTTGATTTTGTTGATTGAATTCTAGATACATTTTTTCATGTATTCTTGTCATTCTTATCTTATCTTTTGAATTTTGAGTCTAATTCATGCATGTTATTTAGTTCATAACATGTTCTAAATCAATTCCTAGAAGTAGTCTTGTTGTTGAACTTTGTTTTGTTTTCTAAGTTTCTTATATGATGCCTATGAAGAAATTGAGTTGTGGTGCTGAGTTGTGGTTGGATTTGTGAATCAAAATAAGTCTTAAGCTTTCTTGAATTATGTTATTCAAGAAATTTGAGCATAATCAAACACAAATTGTAATTATCCAAGCCTTAAGCAACATAAACACTACTCTTGATTTCTAGGTTGAAATCGCTGGTGCTGGAAGCTTGAACATATGAACTTGTAAAAATAACTGGGAATTGGTCACTGTGAGTTTTGAGCTGAACATTTTTCTGAATTTTCTAGACATCTGGAAAACAATTATAAAAGAAGAACCAAGTAATTTGGATAAAATAAAAAAAATAAGAAGAAAATCACTCAAGTTGGAAGGAAAATCAGTGTCCACGAAAAAAAAAGTGAAAAAGAAGTGTGCTTGTTGTTTTGGCTCAAAATTTGTTCTATAATTGGTGTCCCATTTATACCAATCTTAGTTCTGAAATCTCAATTGAAAATTAGTGTAAAAGCAAGTGCCAAAACTAGAGGTTTCTTGAGTCTTATTTTTTTATAGTTTTTTTACTCTACTCTAGAGCAATTCTAGGTTTCTCTTTCAGTCCTAGCTTGTTTTTATGTGTTTTTCATTGCTTTAATTGTTGAATAATCCTTGAAAATTTGTCTTGTTAAAACTCTATTGGTTTAGCTTTCAATTTTATTTTTTTTTGTCTTTGTTTATTGCTCTTGTCTCTTTGTTTCCTTGTTTGTGAGTTGCTATATAGGGAATTGGAAAGCAGGATTGGTGTCATCCCTTGAAGAATTTGAGTCAAGAAGCAAGGGGCCAACCACCTTAAGAGCGATTGGACTAAGAGGCACTCCAAATTGAGTGAATCACCAAAGAGACAACAACCACCAAAATTGAGGACCTTTTTGAAATTTTGTAATTGACATTTTACTTACTTTCATTGCTTTCATTTTTTGTAACAGAAAGGCCTTTCATTGGAAGTAAGTTGTGAGCCTCCAATAGGTCACCCTACTTCTATTTGTGTGTAATAATTTTAGGCAATTTTACCTTAGGATTGTGAGTGTTTTGTTGGGAACCTTAAATGTGGTCATCCAAACACTCTTAGGATTCGCCTAGTTTACATTTCTTACACTTTAATTTCTTGCTTACTTTCATAGCTTATTTCCATTACCTTCCATTGTCAAACCGCCTAGATAGCTTGCCTTTTACCAAATAGTTTTTACCTTATCTTTCACACCTCTTTTAGTGTTTATTTTGGCTAGTTTCAACCATAGTTTCTTTTACCTTTTGTTTTCAAATCCCCAACAAGAAAGAACCACAACTTAGGAACCAACATGAGTCTTCATTCTTCATCTAGTGTCAATGCTGAGGGTTCTACTCCTAAGGACCCCTTGTATAAGATATTAGATGAGTTGAGATCCCTTAAGTTGTGGAAAGAAAAACAAGAGAGAAAAGAAAAAGGAAAAAAAGAGTGGAAGAAATAAGTCAAAATGAAAGAGAGGAAGAAAGAAGAAAAATAATGAAAGAAATAAAAATAGAAAAACATGCCTCCTATAGTAGTCATGACTCTTGCAAGAGTTTAAGTGAAGAACTTAGCAACTATTATAGAGGGCACCATAGTTCACATACTAAACATCATTCCCAAAGAAGAGAAAAGGATAGAAGGCCTCAAGAGGTTAACATTACCTTCCCATATTTCCATGGAAAAGATAATGTTGAGGCCTACTTAGATTGGGAAATGAAGGTTGAACAACTCTTTGCTTGCCATCATATTAGCAAAGAGAGAAAAGTTCCATTGTCTACCCTTAGCTTTCAAGGGTATGCCCTCTATTGGTGGACTTTCCTTGTTAAGGAACAAAGGATTCATGGGGATCCTCCAGTAGAGTATTGGAATGATCTTAAGAGTGCCCTTAGGAAGAGGCACATTCCCTCCTACTATGAAAGGGAGCTCATGGACAAACTCCAAAGGCTTAGACAAGGGAGTATGAGTGTTGAAGAATATAGACAACAAATGGAACTACTTCTTTTAAGAGTTGGACTTAGGGAGGAGGAAAGAACAAGCATAGCTAGGTTCCTTAGTGGGCTTAATATGGAAGTGAGGGACAAGGTTGAACTTCTTCCATATAGGGACATAGATGAGCTAGTCCAACTTTGTATAAGAGTGGAGCAACAACTTAAAAGAAATCCTTCTTCAAAATCTTATGGCTTTCACTCTTATACAAGGAAGGACCAAGCCCAAGGAATTTTGGGGGCTACACCTTCTAAACCTAAGGATGATAAGGGTATGACCATAGAGAAATACACCCCTAAGACTAGTTCACAAGAAAGGACTAGCAATATTAAATGCTTCAAATGTCTTGGGAGAGGTCACATTGCCTCTCAATGCCCCACAAAGAAAACCATGATCATGAGGGGTCAAGACATTTATAGTAGTCAAGAGGAGACTACTTCTTGCCCTTCTTCTAGTGGAAGTGAAGATAAAGTAAGGGGTGAAGAGTCTAGTGAGGAAGTCTACCCCCATTAAGAAGGTGACCTCTTAATGGTTAGAAGGCTCCTTGGAGGTCAATCTTGTGATCTATCTCAATCCCAAAGAAAGAACATCTTTCATACAAGATGCAAAATTTTAGATAAAACTTGTTCTCTCATTGTGGATTGTTGCAATTGTTGTAGCACAAGATTTGTTTCCAAGTTGAACCTCACTATCATTCCCCACCCAAAACCTTATAAACTTCAATGGCTCAATGAGCATGGGGAAATGATAGTTAACCAACAAGTGAAGGTACCTTTGTCCATTGGGACATATAAGGATGAAGTTAATTGTGATATAGTTCCCATGGAGGCAGGGCATATTCTTTTAGGAAGGCCATGGAAATTTGATAGGAAGATCATTTACAATGGCCTAACTAATGAGATTACCCTCACCCATCTTGGCACTAAATTTATGTTGCATCCTCAAACACCTTCACAGGTGGTCAAAGATCAACTAACTATGAAAGATAAGAGGGATGAGGAAGAAAAACAAAAGAAAAAGAAGGATAATAAGGCCTTGTCTTCAAAGGCCAAGGGGAAGGAAAAAAAAGGAAAAGGATTCCTCCAAGAAGATTGTTAAGAAGGAAAATCATTTAGCAACAAAAGGTGATATCAAAAGAGCATTCCTTTTTAAACAATCTTTCTACCTTCTCCTATCAAGGGAAACATCCCTTAGCATTTCCATATATCTCTTGAGCTTGAGGTTATTCCTCAAGTAAAGGAGTTGTTGGATGAGGGTTTGGTGCATAACAGCTTAACTCCTTGTGCTTTGTTGGTTCCCAAAATAGGTATTATGAGGCATCAAATCCCTATGATAGGTGGTATGGTGAATACGTTGAGTGGTGCAACCCTCTTTTGTAAAATCACCCATGCATCTAGCATTTTCATGATTCACATACATAGGGACTCATTAGATAGGTTTTTTCTTATTTTTAGTTTCAATACGAACTTAGGTACTCATATGGGACACCTTAGGTTTGTCGTACTTTTTTGTAGGAATAATCAACATGAAAATATAGAAAAAAGTATGTTTTATTGCATTACTTTCCTTAATTTTTAAAATGGTGATCAAGGGGTTTCCACGAACCCTAAGAGAATAAAGGTCATTCCTGAGTGGCCTACTCCACCAAGTATAAGGAAAATTTGGGGCTCCCATGACTTAACAAACTTTTACAAAAGGTTTGTCCAATATTTTTCTATACTTGTAGCACAACTCATTGAGTTGGTGAGGAACCATGTTCCCTCATGGGAAGATGCTCAGGAAATGGGTTTTCAGAACTTACTTTACTCCAACATACCAAACACCACCAATATATATGTTTTTATTCTTTTTACAGGTGTTGAGGGAAGAAGCCCAAAGTTTCAAGAACCTTTGGATTTGAGGTCAAATCCTTTTCAAGGGGGAGGGAATGATGCAATCCTATTGATGTAGCTCCATGTGGAGCTTGTAGGCCTTGGATCTTTTTCATCAATGGATTCCTTTGCTTCTTGAGGTATGATTGCAGCGGAATGGAGAAGGAGAAAGATGAATGGAGACGCCACTTTAAGTAGAAGATGAGTCTAGAAGAAGCTTAATACCATAAGAAGCCATGGATAAGAGCTTGAAGGTAGAAGAAGAAGAATGGAGGGAGAAGGAGAGAGGGAGCACGAAATTTAGTGCCTCTACAGAAGTCTGAACTTTGAACTTTAATTCTCAAATGATCAAATTTGAAAAAATGCACACACATGACCTCTATTTATAGCCTAAGTGTCACACAAAATTAGAGGGAAATTTGGATTTCAATTCGAATTTCACTTGAATTTGAAATTGAATTTGTGGAGCCAAAATTTCACTAATTATGATTAGTGAATTTCAGTTATGGTTCAGCCCACTAATCCAAGATAAATTCCAAGATTCTCCACTAAGTGTGCTTAGGTGTCATGCGGCATGTAAAGCATGAAGGACATGCACAAAGTGTGACTATATGATGCGGCAATGGGGTGTAGTAAGCAAATGTTGACCTCCCCCTCTAAAATTTAATTGGATTGGGCTTCTACCAATTCAATTAAATTTATTTCCCAACACACACATCAAAAATTCACTTAGTGCATGTGAAATTACAAAACTACCCCTAATACAAAAACTAGTCTAGGTGCCCTAAAATACAAGGGCTGAAAAATCCTATATTTCTAAGGTACCCTACCTACATTATGGAGCCCTAAATAAAAGGACCAAAAATTATAAAATCCTAATCTAATATGTTCAAAGATAAGTGGGCTCATACTTAGCCCATGGGCCCAAAATCTACCCTAAGGCTCATGAGAACCCTAGGGCCTTCTCTTGCATCTCTAGCCCAATCTACTTCGAGTCTTCTATCCAATGCCCTTGCGGGGTAGGATTGCATCATTCCCTCCCCCTTGTAAAGGATTTGACCTCAAATCCCGAGGTTCTTATAACTCTGGGCTTTTTTCCTTAACACCTGTAAAAAGAACAAAAACATATATATTAGTGGTGTTTAGGAAGTTGAAGTAAGGTAAGGTCTAAAAACCCATTTCTTGGGCATCTTCCCATGAAGGAAGATGGTTCCTCACCAACTCAATGAGTGGTGCTACAAGTATAGAAAAATATGGGACAAACCTTTTGTAAAAGTTTGTTAAGTCATGGAAGCCCCAAATTTTCTTTATACTTGGTGGAGTGAGTCACTCAGGAATGACCTTTATTCTCTTAGGGTTCATGGGAAAAGTAATGCAATAAAACATACCTTTTTCTGGGTGCACAAGTGATTACAAAAGAGGTTTATTCCACTTAAAACATTCATCATACCACCTATTTTAGGGATTTGGTGCCTAATAATACCTATTTTTGGGCACCAACAAAGCACAAGGATTTAAGTTCTTGCGAACCAAACCCTCATCCAACAACTCCTTTACTTGAGGAATAAACTCAAGCCCAAGAGGTGTGGCAATGCTAACAAGTGTCTTTTTACAAAGGAGAAAATGTGGAGGTTGTCTAAGAGGGAAAATTTCTTTAATATTTGTCTTTATTTCAAAATTCAAAATGTCTTTCCTTCTTAGCTAACCTCTTGGAGGAGACAGTTACCTCCTTACACTCCTCCTTAACCATTAAAGGTTGTCCTTCTTCTTAGGGGTTGATTTCTTCACTAGATTTTTCCCATTTTGCTTCTTCACTTTCACTAGAGGAAGGTGAAGTAGTAGCCTCATCTTGGCTACTATAAATGTCTTGGTCCCTCATAATCATGGTTTTCTTGGTGGGGCATTGAGAAGTAATATATCCTCTTCCAAGACATTTAAAGCACTTCATGGAGCTAGTCTTCTCTTGCATACTAGCCTCAAGGGTTGCTTTTCTATTATCTTCCCCTTATCATCTTTGGGCTTAGAAGGTGTCACCCCAAAGTTGCCTTGACCTTGGTCTTTCTTTGGATAAGAGTGAGAGCCATAAGACTTTGAAGTAGACTTCCTTTTAATTTGTTGCTCTACCCTTATTTCCCAATCTAAGTTAGCCTCTACATTGTCCTTCTCATGGAAGTAAGGGAGGTTAATGTTAGCCTCTTCATGCTTTCTTTCCTTTTCTCTCCTATGGGAGTGAGGTCTAAGATGTGACCTATCCCTTCCTTCCTAATAGTCACGAAGTTCTTTACTTAGGCTCTTGCAAGAGTTATGACTACTATAGGAGGCATGTTTTTCTTTTCTTAACTCTTTTAGTATTTTCCTTCTTTCTTCTTCCCTTATTTACTCTTTTTCATCTTGACTTATTTCTTCCACTCTTTTTTTCCTTTTCTTTTGTCTCTTGTTTTTCTTTCCACAACTTAAGGGATCTCAACTCATCTAATATCTTATACAAGGGGTCCTTAGGAGTAGAACCCTCACCATTAACACTTGATGAAGAATGAAGACTCATGTTGGTTCCTAAGTTGTGGTTCTTTCTTGTTGGGGGTTTGAAAACAAAAGGTAAAAGAAGCTATGGTTGAAACTAGCCAAAATAAACACTAAAAGAGGTGTGAAAGATAAGGTAAAAACTAATTGGTAAAAGGCTAGCTATCTATATGGTTTGACAATGGAAGGTAAAGGAAATAAGCTATGAAAGTAAGCAAGAAATGTAAACTAGGCGAATCCTAAGAGTGTTTGGATGACCACATTTAAGGTTCCCAACAAAACACTCACAATCCTAAGGGAAAATTGCCTAAAATCATTACACATAAATGGAAGTAGGGTAACCTATTGGAGGCTCCCAACTTACTTCCAATGAAAGGCCTTTTTGTTACAAAATTTGAAAGCAATGAAAGTAAGTAAATTGTTAATTACAAAATTACAAAAAGGTTCTCAATTTTGGTGGTTGTTCTCTCTTTGGTGATTCACTCAATTTGGAGTTCTTCTTATTCCAATAGCTCATAAGATGGTTTTCCCCTTGCTTCTTGACTCAAATTCTTCAAGGGATGACACCAGTCCTCCTTTTCAATTCCCTATATGGCAACTCACAAACTAGGAAACAAAGAGACAAACAATAACCAAAGACAAAAAAAAATGAAATGAAAGCTAAACCAATTGAGTTTTAACAAGACAAATTTTCCTGGATTATTCAACAATTGAAGCAATGAAAAGCACATAAAAGCAAGCTAGGACTCAAAGAGAAACTTAGAATGGCTCTAGAGTAGAGTAAAAAAACTAAAAATAAAGACTCAAGAAACATCTAGTTTTGGAACTTGTTTTCACAGTAATTTCCAATTGAAATTTCAGAACTAAGATTAGTATAAAATAGGCACCAATTGTACAACAAATTTCGAGCCAAAACAACAAGCACACTTCCCTTTCACTTTTTTTTCCTTGACACTGATTTTTCTGCTACCCTTGTGTGATTTTTCTTATTTTTTAATTTAATCCAAATCGATTGGTTCTTTTTTCATAATTTTGGTCCAGATGTCTAGAAAATGCAGTAAAAAAATTCAGCTCAAAACACGTAGTGACCAATTCCCAGTAATTTATACAAGTTCGTATGTTCAAGCTGCCAGCACCAGCGATTTCGACCTAGAAATCAAGAGTAGTGTTTATGTTGCTTAAGGCTTGGATAGTTACAATTTGTGTTTGCTTATGCTCAATTATCTTCAATAACACAATTCAAGAGATCTTAAGACTTATTTTGATTCACAAATCCAGCCACAACTCAGCACCACAACTCAAGTTCATCATAGCCATCATGTAAGAAACTTAGAAAACAAAAAAAAAAGTGTTCAACAACAAGACTACTTCTAGGAATTGATTTCGAACATGTTATGAACTAAATAACATGCATGAATTAGACTCAAAATTCAAAATATAGGCTAAGAATGACAATAATACATGAACAAATGTATCTAGAATTCAATCAACAAAATAAAAATTCAACAGAAACTTAGAACATAATGTGACAATTACTATGACTAAAACATGACTCTAAGACAACATGGATTAAGTGATTTACACTTAGATTTTTGTGTTCTTTTTCTAATCAATATTCTAGAAGAAAATTTAGATCTAAAGGTTCAACACAAGAATATTATGACTAAAAAATGATATAACCTAAAATCAACACAAAAACATGATTCAAGAGTAGATCTATAAAATGTGAACCATAGAAATGCAAGAACAAGTGTAGATCTAAGATTTAATCGGTTTATTTTTTTGAATCTACTCTAAATAGCACCAAACCACAAGACAATGGAGGATATACATGGAGAATAAGATGAATAACAAGGAATTAAAGTGAATTGACCGAACAAAAAGATAGAAGAAGCAAAGGAACATCACCTAGAAGAAGATGCCCTGATATCACATGATGCAGCTCCACGTGGAGCTTGTAGACCTTGTTTCTTCTTCATCAATGTGTGGAAGCAATGCCTTCCAAGGTTATTTTGATGATGCCAATGAATCAAGAGTTAAGCAAAGTTTCAAGCAAAGACTCAAGAATCAAGTTTCAAGATTTAAGATTCAAGAATCAAGTTTCAAGAATCAAGAATCAAGAAGAATCAAGATCATGATTCAAGACTCAAGATTCAAGAATCAAGAGAAGACTCAATCAAGATAAGTATTAAAAGGTTTTTCAAAACATTGAGTAGCACATGAAGTTTTCACAAAAATCTTTTACCAAAGAGTTTTACTTTCTGGTAATCGATTACCACAAGGTAGTAATTGATTACCAGTAGCCAGCATTATTTTTCAAATTGATTTACAAAGTTGTAATCGATTACCATAATCATGTAATCGATTACCAGTGTTTTTAAAACGTTAATATTTTCAAAATTCAAAATGAAGAGTCACATCTATTGATGTGTAATCGATTACGCCTTTATGGTAATCGATTACCAGTGACTGTTTTCGAAAAATTCATTTCCAAAAGTCACATTTCTTCAAGTGACTTGTTTCTAAAGATTCTTTCAAAAGTCATATCTTTTTGAGTGATTAGTTTTAAAGGAATTGCCAAGAGCTACAAGTTTTGACTTGAGTCATCAAGAATCTATAAATATGTGACCTTGGCATGAAACAATTCAATTATCTCAATCATTTCTTTCAATCATCTTTCAATATTTTCTTTTATCTCTTTTAACAGTTTTTTTTGTTTCATCTTCTCTTTATCTTTCTAAAAGTTTTTGTTCAAAACTTTCTCTTCCAAGAAAAGTTCTTTGTTCAAAAACTTGTGCTTTTTCATTCCCTTCTCCCTTTGCCAAAAAGAATTCGCCAAGGACTAACCGCCTAAATTCTTTTTGTGTCTCTCTTCTCCCTTTTCCAAAAGAACAAAGGACTAACCACCTGAATTCTTTTGTGTCTGCCTTCTCCCTTGTCAAAGAATTCAAAATGACACAGTCTGAGAATTCTTTTGATTCTTCCCTTTCCCTAATACAAAAGTGTTCAAAGGACTAACCGCCTGAGAATTCTTTTGTATCCCCATTCACAAAGTATCAAAGGTTTAACCGCCTGAGATCTTTGTCTTAACACATTGGAGGGTACATCCTTTGTGGTACAAGTAGAGGATACATCTACTTGGGTTTGACTGAGAACAAGAGAGGGTACATCTCTTGTGGATCAGTTCTAGTGGAGGGTACATCCACTAGGTTCAAAGAGAACAAGGGAGGGTACATCCTTTGTGGATCTTTGATTGTAAAAGGATTTTTACAAGGTTGAAAGAAATCTCAAGGACCGTAGGTCACTTGGGGACTGGATGTAGGCACGGGTTGTTGTCGAACCAGTATAAAAACTCTTGTGTGTTTGTTTCCTTCTTCCCTACTCTTTTACTTTCCACTGTGCATTTAATTTCCGCTTTTACTTTCTATTAAGTTTCTCTTCTACTCCTCATTCTCTTAACAATTTAGTAAAAGCCTTAGAAGAGTAATTTTTTAATTAGTAAAGGTTTAGGAATAATTAATTCAACCCCCCTTCTTAATTATTATGAGGCCACTCGATCCAACACAATGGATTCCTTTGCTTCTTTAGGTATGATTGCAGTGGAATGGAGAAGGAGAGAGATGAATGGAGACGCCACTTCAAGTAGAAGATGAGACTAGAAGAAGTTCACCAACATAGGAAGTCATGGATAAGAGCTTGAAGGTAGAAGAAGAAGAATGGAGGGAGAAGGAGAGAGGGAGCATGAAATTTAGTGCCTCTACAGAAGTCTGAACTTTGAAGTTTAATTCTCAAATGATCAAAGTTTAAAAAATGCACACACATGACCTCTATTTATAGCCTAAGTGTCACACAAAATTGGAGGGAAATTTAAATTTCAATTCCAATTTCACTTGAATTTGAAATTGAATTTGTGGAGCCAAAATTTCACTAATTGTGATTAGTGAATTTCAATTACGGTTCAGCCCATTAATCCAAGATCAATTCCAAGATTCTCCACTAAGTGTGCTTAGGTGTCATGAGGCATGAAAAGCATGAAGGACATGCACAAAGTGTGACTATATGATGTGGGAATGGGGTGTAGTAAGCAAATGCTGACCTCCCCCTCTAAAATTTAATTGGATTGGGCTTCTACCAATTCAATTAAATTTATTTCCCAACACACACATCAAATATTCACTTAGTGTATGTGAAATTACAAAACTACCCCTAATACAAAAACTAGTCTAGGTGCCCTAAAATACAAGGGCTGAAAAATCCTATATTTCTAGGGTACCCTACCTACATTATGGAGCCCTAAATACAAGGACCAAAAATTATAAAATCATAATCTAATATGTACAAAGATAAGTGGGTTCATACTTAGCCCATGGGCCCAAAATCTACCCTAAGGTTCATAAGAACCCTAGGGCCTTCTCTTGCATCTCTAGCCCAATCTACTTCGAGTCTTCTATCCAATGCCCTTGCAGGGTAGGATTGCATCACCTACCCCCCAAGGGCATTGGATAAAAGACTCCAAGAAGATTGGCCCAGAGATGCAATAGAAGGCCCTAGAGTTAGAATTTTCGTGAGCCTAGGGCTAGATTTCGGGTCCATAGGCTAAGTATGAGCTCACTTATCTTTATACATATTAGATTAAGGTTTCACTATTTTTGGGCCTTGTATTTAGGGATCCATAATGTAGGTAGGGTACCCTAGAAATGTAGGATTTTTCAGTCCTTGTATTTTAGGGCACCTAGAATAGTTTTTGTATTAGGTGTTGTTTTGTAATTTCACATGCATTAAGTGAATATTTGATGTGTGTGTTGCGAAATAAATTTAATTGAATTAAGAGAAGCCCAATCCAATTAAATTTTAGAGTGGGACGTGAGCATTTTCTTGCTACACCCCATTGGCACATCATATAGTCACACTTTGTGCATGTCCTTCATGCTTTACATGCCTCATGACACATTAGCACACTTAGTGGAGAATCTAGGACTTGATCTTGGATTAATGGGCTAAACCATAACTGAAATTCACTAATCATAATTAGTGAAATTTTGGCTCCAAAATTTGGCTTCACAAATTCAATTTCAATTTCAAGTGAAATTTGAATAGAAATTCAAATTTCCCTCCAATTTTGTGTGGCACTTAGGCTATTAATAGAGGTCATGTCTATGCATTTTTTCAACTTTGATCATTTGAGAATTATAATTCAAAGTTCAGACCTCATTTGAGGTACAAAATTTTGTGCTCCTTCTCTCCTTCTCCCTCCCCTCATCTTCTCCTCCTTCAAGCTCTTATATATGGCTTCCTATGGTGGTGAGCTTATGTTTGACTCATCTTCTCCTTGAAGTGGCGTCTCCAATCATCTTTCTTCCTTCTCCATTCTGCTGCCCAAACTTCAAGAAGCAAAGGACTCCATTGATGAAGAAGATCCAAGGCCTACAATCTCCACATGGAGCTACAACAAACACAAGAAAAATTGACTTGATTTTCTGAATTTTTATATATTTACTTATTTGAAACTTAGTATTTGCCTTTTGTTGTGTTGTAGATTACAATAATTCCATTCACCAAATATTTGCACAAACATTTCCCTCCCCCAAATTTGGAGTTTTCTCAAGAGTGGAATGCATGGTGAATTGTTGAACCACATCATCTACTTCATTCCTCCATTCTAAAGCAAGCTTTTTTATCATTGAGGTGCTTCATCATGTCAAAAAGGTTAAAGGTAAACTTTTGGTCATCCACACACATCTCTAAGTTACAATTCTTCATGTCAACAACACATTTAGCGATGAGCATAAATGGCCGTTCAAAGATTAAGGTTACCTCAACATTTTCCTTTATGTCCATTATGATGAAATAAACCGAAAATGTGAATTCTTGAACCTTTACAAGAACATCTTCAATGATGACATGTGGTCTTTTGATGGACTGGTCTACAAGTTGAAGAGTCATGTAGGTTGGCTTGAGCTCTAAGTTGCCAATTCTCTTGAGCATAGAAAGATTCATTAGGTTGATGCTTGCACCTAAATCAATAAGAGTTTTTCCCATAGAAATGTCCTCTATTGAGAAAGGGATGGTCACACTCCCTGGGTCATTGAACTTTGGAGGGAGTCTTTAGAAGCATCGCACTACAATTTCCCTCCACAATGATGCTCTCGTTATTAATATACTTGTCTTTCTTCGTTAGCAACTCCTTCAAAAACTTTGCATATAGTAGCATTTGTTGGGGAGCTTCACCGAAGGGGATTGTGATCTTCAACTCATTGAAAATATCAAGAAATCTTGCAAAGTAGTGCTCCTTCTCCTTCCTTGAAAGGACCAAACGATAAGGTACATCCTTGGTAGGCTTAATACATGCTCTCTTCTTAGCTTTTCTCACTATATGACTCTTGGTTTTTGGAATTAAGACCTCATCAATACCCTCCTTAAGACAATTTTTCTTATTTTCATCATTTTTTTTGCATTTTCCACACTCAACTCTCTCTCTCTCTCTCTCTCTATTTTTCTTTTCCTCATCATCACTATCATCCTCAACTACACCCTTAACAACATCATGAGCTAGGCCCTCTTCATGCATGCTCCTTATGAGCACTGCTTTACAATGCTCCTAAGGGTTAGGCTCCATGGTAACCATAAATTCCCATTAGACTTCTCCTAAGTTTTTTTACAAGTTGGCCTACTTGCACTTCAAGATTTTTAATTGTCGATTCGGTGCTTTTGTGATTTGAGATGGAGACTTGCATAAATTGGGTTAAGGTGTCCTCAAGCTTGGTGGTCTTATCATAGAGATTGGGGCCTTGGTTAGGAGGTTGATTGGATAAGCCTCCTTGATCCTTGTTAAAATTGTTCTTCAAATGGAACTTCCACCCTTAGCCTTGATTTTGAGAAAAAAATACCACCTTGGTGATAGCTTTGATTTCCCTTTTGATTGTAGCCTTGGTTGCCTCCTTGTTTGTAGCTTTGATGATTTTGGCTTGCCATATAATTAAGCTCCCTATTGGCCTCTTCTTGTCCTATGCATAGACCATCTTTATGGGAACCACCACATAGAGTGCATCCTCTCACTTGCATGTTAGAAGGTTGAGTAAGTTGAAGAGAGTGCAATTGTTGCAGGAGTTTGTTGAGTTGATCTGTAAAAGCCTCGATTTTCTTAGCTAGGAGCTTGTTTTGGGCAAGGATAGCATCATTGGAAGTAAGCTCCAAGAGACTTTTTAGAAGTCATGTAAGCTCTATCCCTAAGGATAGCTTGGTCACTAGCCTCCATGTTCTCTATGAGCTTCATTGCTTCATTCAGAGTTTCAACTTATCTTCCCACTTGCAGAGCCATCAAGCAATTGTTTAGTGTGTTGTGACACCCTAATTTTCTTAGATTGGGAAGTTCTATGTGGAAATTGTCTGTCTTTGATTGATATGCAATGTAGTAGTATTATTCTTAGTAAAATCATGCATATAGGAGATAAAACCATCACTAGACAATCAAGTGACCAAGATTTAAGACCTGGGTCTATGGATCACAGGTTTAGACACAGAGAACCCTTAGCCAAACCAGTAGTCAACAAAAGTTAACTATAGTTTGGAAAGTCAAAGTAAGGAGATCAATCACTAATGACAGTTTAGTAATTAAAGGTTTTTATGTCAATTAGAGAGATTTAGACTGAATAATGGAAATTTAGAACATGAATGTGTCTAGATATGAGAAACTATTAGTTTAAATAATTAAGGAGGAGGAGGATTAATTTCTCATTCACTTTAATTATTTTAGTCAAGATTGATAGAAAAGATTAATAAATGAACTTATCGCTCTAAAATTAATTTAGAAGTTAGAATTAATTAGGGACTAATTGAGAGCTTAACTTTTTAAGTGTATTTAGTTTGAATAGGAAAAAGAGAGGGAAAAACCTAGGGGACCCACATGTAGGTCCCCCTCTAAACCTAACTCTCACTTTATAAAAGAGAAAAGCAACCTCCCTTCTTGTTGTGTGCAGACTAGCCAAGGAGAGAGAGGGAGTTCTTTGCTTTTTCTTTCTTCTCTTCCTCCATTGTTGGAAGCTGAAGTCCTTGAAGGTGTAGGTGAGTCCCTCTTCTCATGCTCATCTCCATTTTCTTATCCTCTTGAAGCTAGAGTTCTCACTCTCTTCCCTTTTCATTCTCCATGTTCATGTTTAGAAGAAAACTCAAGATCCTACTTCAACCCACATTCATTTCCTTGCTTCCTTGAGTCAACAAAGAGGTAAGGGAGGAATATTCAATTTCTTAAAACCCTTGCTATGTTGCTAGGCACTTGAACTTCATTTACATGATGATTTTTGCACGTTGAACCCAAATCCCCTAATATGGATCTGTGACACTATGTTTGCCGAGAATTTAATTTGTGAATTATGGGTTCAAAATTGAGTTCACTGGCCTCAAAAACCTAGGAAAGCATATATGATATGTCTCATTTGGAATTGTGTAGCCTTGGGAATTTGATTTTCATGTTAGGGCAAAATATATGTTTCTCAAGCTCTGTTTTCGTTGATTTTGAAACTGGAGTTGGAATTTGTTGATATGAACCTCAAAATTGAGCCTTTTATGTCCAATAACCTAGAGTTAGACATAAAATACACCTCATTTGAGTTAGTATAGCCTATGGAATCATAATTTCAAGTTTTGTACTTTTTTGGTAAATCCTATATTGTTTTGAATGAACTATATACACAGGCTTGGTTTCTATAGATTATGACCATGGAATTAAGTTCATCATGTTAGAAAACGTGGGGTTTGATATAAAATTTGCATGAAATGGATTTCTACAACTCTTGGAATTTAGGAAACAAGTTTGTGAACATGGGATTTGGATAATTTGAGTCCAAAACTAAATTCCTTACATTCAAAAACGTTGAGAAACATATATTGTTTTCCCAATTGGATTTCTACATCAATGGGAACATTAACTTTTAAAAGCGGGTAATTAAGCATAATTTCCAAATAAGAAAGTGTCTAATGTGTGTAGAATTGCATGGAAAATATGATGTGAATTATGTATTGAATTGCTTGCTTTGATTGACAATTATTATGTGGAATTGTTATGATTAAATTTGGTAAAACCAAGTGAGTGTGACCACTTGACAAGGCATGTTGTATGATTTGAATTGTTATGATTAAGTGTTGTAAGACTGAGTGTGACCACTTGGCAAAGCATGTTGCATGATATGAACTATTATGATATTGATCATGAACTTTTGTGCTTTGGGATTGGGTCTGGGGGTGTCTAACCCTCGACAAATTTATTTGGATGTCTTGTGATGAATTAGTATTTCGGATTGGTAATTATGAATGTGCAAGTGGTCTTTTCCACTTAAAGAGTCATTTTCATGATGACCCTAAAGAAGAAAGAGGATTATTTCCACTCTTCCCTTGTTATGTTTATGTATGTGCACATGATGGAGGATACTTATAGTTGGGGACTTCATGAGGATCAACATGCATTACGAGGAAAGGATGAAAGAACAAAGTTGCATGGTTGTGTTAGAGTTAGAGTGATTGTTGTGTGAGGAGTTGGGACATGACCCTATACTTAGTGGGAATACATCCTCCAATGTATATTCACAAGTATCAATGCAACCGTTGTTTACATTTCTCATCATGAGGAATAAGTGAGGACTCGTTAAGTGAGGGTGGATGACATATAATAGGTACATTGGGAGATAGTCTGAATAGTTCAAAGGAATCTAGGGGAAATATTGAGTGGTAATAACCCAACTAAGGGCATTTTCTAGTTAGATCGGGGGACTCATATGCCTCACTTGGCATTCCTGACTAGAACGGAGTTGTATCCATGGTTAGTGAGAGCACCATGTCCTGAACCGGCATGTGATATGTCCTCCTAATAGTCATCCATATGTTGTGTAAGACCATGAAGGCTTAGGAGGCTTAGTGGCAGTGTTGGACCCAAGGTAAGAATAATGTGAGAGTAGAAAGTGGAATAAGATGTCGTGAGTGATGTTTGCTAGTCAACCACACATGGTGGTTGTTAGGTTATGTGTGGTACTTAACATCCATGTTTATGGTTCCAAAAGGGATTTTCAGGACCAGATGACGAGCCCAACGTCGCATCCCTATTCTACATTGATGCTATTGAGACCAAGTGAGAACATGATGACGTGCTCCATATGGACCACTTCTTCGGGTTCCTACATTGTCGCCGTATGCCAAATGTACTAGGAGCCAGGATTTGTATTATTGACTTTTGCTTTTCATGGACCCAACCTACATCATCCTATTATCACTTTACGACACTCATGCTTGAGGTTGTCATTTTTTCTGAGTC